>NW_024882964.1:0-156780 GCF_019059575.1 Amphibalanus amphitrite | reverse complement strand
GGCTCGATTTTACAGTTATGGTGTCGTCATGTTCTCATGCACGATAAGGAAGAGCCCAGTCTGGGTTAATCGGTAGCGTACGGTTTATTCGCTGATTGATAATATGATACTGCTGAAGGCTGAAACACAGCTTTTATACTTGCCAATGCAGTCTCCATTTTGCCATTTGAATCCATGCCATTTGAATCCATGACTTTTTTGCTCACTCCTCCCAGCCCTTTATGCTGCGAGTTGATATTGTTCGATTTTTTTAGCAGGATGCCATTTGTGGAAGTTGTGTGCCGTTGTATGTAATTTTACAAAAAAAAAACATATAATTAATAACGAATCATGGCATTTCTTGAGATGCGTTATGCAAATGCAATTACTTTTCATTTATAAAAGATGCACTTATACAACTCAAGTATGTATAACCGACCAGGCTAACAACTACTGCTAATTCGTGTGCCGTATTTTGCTGTCAGGTCATCCGCATCTGAATGGTAACTTAGGAAGGAAATGATATTATTTGCCTGTTTTCTGTGTTGTTTACGGTCAGACGTCACGTCAGATTTCTACCGATTTTCAATCGTCTGCTCAGATGCATTACACAACTCAAACACTCATACATTACCAATCCATCGAACCCTATACTTTAAAGATCTTCTCCAGACCACCAGACTATGGAACAACCTTCCCGAATCAATCCGCTCTCTTCCTACCCTCAAATCATTTAAGCAGCTCTCGAGCAACACCTAGGCACTGAAACCACCTCCATATCTCGCCTTCGGAAGCCGAGAAGGCAATCGTTTACACACCCAACTACGCCTCAATATGTCCATCCTGAACGCTCACCAATATAAATCCAAAAATGTCCCACTCCCCTGCGCTTGCGGCTATCACTCAGAAGATACACCACACTTCATACTTAGATGCCCACTCTACCAACAACACCGAACACAGCTATTCACAATCATATCAACCACTCTAGGACACGAATCACAACACTAGATCATCAAACACAGTTAGACACACTACTGTATGGTGAGGGCCTCGACACCGGCAGCGGCCTCAGAGTTGCCTCTGAGTTCCAAAAATTTATCTTAAGTACAAGACGGTTCAACGATTAAATCGTCCCCAGACCAGCCAGTGGCACAACAAAAAGTAATCACTCTCATCAGTAATAACATCCATCATTAACACATCCGGTGGTGTTCTTCCTTTCTGTTGTATGTGCTGTATGGTTTGTTCAAGCTCGACTTCAGCTTCGTTCGTTTTTTTTCTCAGGATAGGTGCCTTAATTTAAGCCGGTAGGCTTCTGCACCGATCCTTTGTTCACTGATTTCTGATGTTTTCTATTTCTTACTACTTCCCATGTGACGCAAAAAATATATGATGATGATGATGATGATGCCGTGCATTTCGGAAGGAGGGCGTTTCCGTCAATCGTTTAGGCTCTGAGATTTAACGGCGGTCGATGAAGTAAGTCAAATGTGTTTACCGCTGAGCTGAACCTTGTTGAGCGTCTGGACGGAGTCTGGCGTTGGCGACGGCGCAGTTTTCTGCCCTCCCGGATCCTTCTCCCATGGGGCTCTGAACTCGCTGTCTGTCACCCGTCTCTGACGGCCCAGTTCGTCATCTCTGTGTGGGACGGCGGATCATTAGTGTCCATAACGCCGTCATCTCAGGCGGCCAATAAATGAAGTTCTTTTGGTTCACGTTCCTGGAAGTTTTGTTGGGTCTGGAATTCTTATCACAAATCTAATGGGAATAGATCGCCGCGCTGCCATGTCGATATTGCTTGCTACAGCACCGATGTACTGCATGATCGTGTATGCCAGTCTTACAGTATGCTAGTTTCGCTGGAGAAGATTGCAAGCACTATTATAATCCACGATGCGTGGGAGGGCTTGTGAATATGGTAACTTTTCGATGGGGACGTTCTCTAGCAGAATCTCATCCCATGGTGCGTGGGAGGGCGGACCGCCAGCCATACCGTTCAACTGCGCCTTGCTCTCAGAAATGCCAGGGTCGTCTTATCGATCGACTGTTAGAACGACCCTGTGGGCCCAGGGGAGCTATTGGAGTGTCAGCGACCCACTTTACACCCACGCTGTTCACGTGGTCCGACTGTGGACTCCCCTCCCACGACCAGCTTGGTGTCGGTGCTGTGTGCTTTGGGCTGTGTTATGACTTGATATTCTGTGACTTTGGATGCGAATTGATTGGTGTTTCTCACTGTGTTGCTTGATGGGTGGTGGGTGCCCTATTCTCTGCACTGTGTTTTGGCTGGCATTTTGTGCTCTGACCTCCCACTCTTTCCAATCTCTCTGGCTTCTCCTATACCCACCTTCTAATTCTACCTGCTCTTTGCCGCCTCCCTGACCTGTCCCTCTGTTTCCCCAACTCTACCCACGTTTCTGACCCCATCCACGCTCTCTGACCTCCTCTGCCTCTCTCTCTCTCTCTCGCCCTCTCTGACCTGTGGGCTCTCTCCGTTTACAGCGCCGCCGCCTCCGGACACCTGGTTGGACCGGAGTCGCACGCTGTTCCTCCAGATTACACTGCCGGCCGTGGTGGCCATCCTCCTGCTGCTGGCCGTCATCTGGGCCTACGTCAAGGTGAGGCTGACTCTGCTCACTGTTCATGGCAAGTTAAGGTTAAAGGAAAAGGGCCACCTTCGTGAAATATGAAGATATCGTTGTTTTCATTTTGACATTATTATTTTTCATTTTCTTTTTAAAACTGGTGCCAGAAGTGCACAATTCGCGAAAAAGTATTTCAAACTATTTAACATATTGGTACTATGTTGATACTCTCTACGGCACCTACTGTATGATGGCATAGCGATGACGTCACACTCAAGCCAATCAGCGTTCAGAAGACAGACTCGTCGGATTGTGTCAGATAAGCTGATTGGTTAAAGCTGAGCTGGTTGGAGCTGATTGGTAAAAAACCAAAGCCTCGCCGCGGGTGGCTGTATTGTCGGATAAGAACGCATTCCTGGGATAAGGACGCATTCCTGGCGTATTTTCTTTTAAAATTGCCGATAACTACGAATGGAGGCCGAAATCGGCCGTAAGGAGGCAGACAGGTTGGTTTTCGGACACGGGCTACAAGATGGCTATCTCAGTTTCAATCCCCATGTTAAAGGTGGCCCTTTTCCTTTAACTCCGGTCACTGTATTTGGCTGTAGGGAGGTCTGCTCGGCCACCGCCGGGCTACAGCCTTTTAGATGACTGCTTGATGATAATAGAACTATTTAGTTAGCTATTTCGCCACCTTTTTGTGCCTTCTGTTTTTAATCGCCATGGGAACTCTGAGAGATCTGTGTTTATTTGTTTTTGGAAGCAATAATTAAGTAGTTTGTAAAAGTAATTTAGAGCCGCTTTCATCTTCCATTGCCTTTCCGTGCGTCTGATTTGTCTGAGCATGATGTCGCACAACCCTGGAGTAATTAATTTGGTACCGATATCAGCAGCCGGGATGTTGTCTTTCCATTTTCCGGATGCTTCTTTAGAGTTGAAATAATCAGTGTCCCGCATCTATGTAGGTGCCTAATGGTCGGTACATCCTGGTTTTGCCAATCAGCAGAATATAAGAGACGCGAGCGTATCGCAACCAGATCTGCCCCACGGCTAATTACACTGCTCGAACCTACATCTGGCGGGCGATAATGATGATTGTTGCGCCTGAGCCGCCCACTGGTCGTGCAGAGATCGCGTATCAGGGTCGGCACTCCGTTCGTTCGTTATTTTTTGTTTTGTTAATTTCTTCGTTAGTTCGTTGGTTCGTTCGTTCGTTTGATTGATCGTTTTTCGGTAGTTTGGTAGTTCGTTTCGTTGTTTCACTTGTTTATCGGCCCGTCCGTCCGCCGATCCGTCCATCTGCCCGGTCCGCCTCTGGGTCACACACTTCACGCTCGGCATGACTGGGTATGGCTAGGATATCCCATTGGTGTTATTACCGCGCTACTCTGTCTATCCCTGTGTCATCAGTCGAGTGGTCTGCTGTCGGCAGACCTCAAACCTCGCCCTTTCCGGCCCGACGACCGGCACATTCGGTCAGAGAACAGACTCTGTATGCACCGGGCGTGCCGATAGCGCCGATTTGTGCAACACGGGGCGGGGCAGGCTGCAGACTAATAACCATTACGTGCATGCTTGAGTATCGGCTGCAACATCGATAACCGAACTGCAGCAGGTGTCTGTGTGTTATATATTTATAGGCTACGGTCTGTTATAATCGTCAGATAGATGATATCATTTGTCGATTCGCTGGAGAGAGACCGGAGCTGATTGTTGACGGGATATTTGGTTGGATGGTTATTGAACGGAAAGTTATTGAACGCAGAGGATGAAGTAGCGCCGATGGTTATGTCTTTAGAAAGGGGTCAAATCACGCTCTGATTGTTTTGGGTCATGACCTCATGACCCACGGGATCAGGCACTGGTTTCATGTGTCAATCTCAGCACCGCGTTGTTGTTTGGCCTCAGCATCTGTATTGTTGCAGACTGCAGGCGGCAGCAGCCACTGCAGCTCAACCGTGCCGAGGGCTTTACATTCATGAGCGTCCAAACAGCGGCGTTGCATGAGTTGGGGACGTTGCAGCGTGGGCCGGCTGCTCGGCCCCGCCGTCCGCCCGCTGTGTTGTTTCCGACCCACGTGGAGCCGTCCGTCGTTTGTCTGTCTGTCTGCTTGTCGACCGGCGGATCTTTTCGTTTGTCCGGTACATTACAGAGTTCGAGTGTCGTGTCGCCAGCCCCGTCTGCCCGACCGCCTCAACTAGTGGTCACCGTTTTCCTGGCCATTGTCCACTGACCGAATCCGAAGAGAACGGCGTTTCTGTCGATTCACGGTCTGTCGATTGCTGTCGTTTTGCGCTTCATATTTCAGCGATTTGCAGTGTTGTGGTGGTGGGGTGGGGGTGGAGTTTAGCGATGCGGAAACGGGGGGTGCGGCAATGCTGGCATTCTGAACTGGACGGCAGCTGGTCTCTCCCAGTATGAACAAATGGAAAGATGTTCATTGTTCTGTATCGTGGTGTCATCTCATTGTCGAGAACACAGAGCGGCCGAGATTTGAATGCTTGGATTCATTTACACGCCATTGCTGCAAGATTGATGAGAAAGGTGTGGTATTCGACGACTGGGCTGAACATCCTCCGTTTAGTTTTAAAATGGTCAACTGCCACTCCAGGTAATTGCAGTGATATTTACACTCCATTTGCCGGGGTTGCTCACGAATGCGACATTAATGCACCTACCTGCTGTCGACGCGGTAACTGCTGAGACAAGCGAGCTGGCAAGGTTAAGAATAACCGGCTTTCTAGAACGGCTCTCAGAAACTAATTTAAATGGCAATTGCAGCAGCCGGAAAGTTTGTCCCACGCTCTGCAAGTTCTCCCCAACAGGACTGGAGGCTGTTATGTACTTGACGCAGACTCATAACAAGGCTGTTTTCGCAATGAACGCTGCAAACTTCCTACTGGATGAGAGATGCCGTTATAGATGTAAAATTATTTATTTACCTTCCCTACCGAACGCACCGTCCTAGCTGAAAGCAGGTGTGCTGCTTGATGCCTTGATTTGTCCCTTCGCATCCTTTCTCGTGTATTCTGGCAGAGGCTCACGAAGTTATTTCATTATCTCATCTCAGAAGTTGGTCCCTCGAATTCACTATTGTGCAGTTGTGCAGTTGTATTTCTGAGCTATAGCGTAAGTTTGATGCGAGTCTGCTTCGGATCGGTGCGAGTCTGTGACATTTACATTCCTTCTGAGATTACTGTTGGAAGAATGCTACCAACGGGGCATTCCACGTCAAATCGAACAAAAATCGGCTGTTTTGCACCTTACCATCAGCGATTTCATTATAAATTTGTGAGCGAGTTCCTGTGTGGCCCCGGACATTACATTGATGTTTTTTGCACATTCTGACCAAAGGTCTTCTAAATATAGGGCATCAAATTTTTACAAAATGTTGCATCTTTATATTTTTGAATGACCATAACTTTGGTTGTACTTGTTTGATTTGAATGAAATAACCCTTACTATTTAGGTAATTTCTTAAGCATTTGTTTAGAATTGCACCTACTTAAATATATGACCTTGAAATTTGCTTAACTCTGTTCTTAAGCACAAATATCGAAATAGCAAAAAACACGTCACCATCGATTTGGCTCATTTTCATATATTTTATTGCCTATCATATTCTTAACAACCTGTGAAAAAATTAGAGTGGGCCATTCATAAGTTTTGAAGAAAACTGCACATATGCAAACGTATGTTAGCACGCGCAGTGGAGGAGGAAGAGCGAATTTCGCCCACCCCTCCTGTTTTTCGCCAATATCTCATAAGATTAATGCGAAATTAATTATGGCTACCTGTCAAGAATTGAATTGGACATCTCATCGTGCAAGCAATAAGAAAATCGGTTCACAACTGTTCTAGTAATAGCGGTGTAAAGTGAACATCCTGTCGCCGCAGCGACGCGGCGACTCGGCAGCCGGCGCCGACCGCTACGCGCCGCCTGAATTGTAGACTGTGCCGGGACGGAACGGAACGGTTCCGTCTTTACATCGCGCTCCCTACTGCTGATTTCGTTCGATTCGCGTCCAATTTTGTGAGAAGACTAAGAAATGTACAGGCAATCTTATGGTGAAAGAATTTTGAAAATCGGTTGGTAAACAATTGAAATATGAACGTGTAAACAGAAAATTGTGATTACTGCATTTCCCGCATCGGCCGAGCCCGCCTTGCAGCCGGCGACATGTTACTCTTAGCAGGCCTTTAACTGCCATATTTATTATTGGATTAACTAGAAATTCCCCATACATACTATAAAATGTATGTTCTTTCGTATAGTGAAGATCAAAAGACGTGAAGATATCGTTGCGTGATAATGTTTTCGTTGAATTTACTTCATGATGCATTTCCTCACGGCTCAAAATTCACCGCAAAATACCGTTTGCCTGAGACACTTTTACTATGGAACGTGAATGCTTGACTACGATGACTATGCATTTCCATTCTCGCAGAGTTTAGGATATCACTAATCAGCAATCATTCATTTAAGAAAGTGTACACAAGCAAGCATGTCTTGACTCTGTCTTTCAAGGTCACGCGCGGTTGCGTGATGTTGATGCATGAAAACGGCGTTTGCCGCGAAAGTTATGAATGGCCCACTCCAATTTTTTCACAGATGGTTAGGAACATTGTGACGGACATAATATGTAAAAATTAGCCAAATCGAAGGTGACGTGTTTTTTGCTATTTAAATTTTTATGTTTTAATTCAAGGTCAAAAGCATTTCAAGGTCACTTCAATTTCATCTTATAATTAAAAATCAAAGCCTTATCAATTGCCTATAAGACCCTGTTAATATCATTTTGATACCAGAAAAGGAACCAGAGTTATAGCCATTTAAAAAATTGATGTGTGGCATTTTTCACTATATTCGATGACCTATATCTCAGCGATACGTTATCAAATTTCGAAAATATTATACGTAACTCAGTTTTGAACCATGCCCAGTCTGCCTACAAATTTTCAGAAAAATCGAAGGGGATGACGGATTTCGGTGTTTGATTTGACGTGGAATGCCCCCAACTTATCCTTTTCCAGTGTTTCCTTTTAGCGGTGCTTTTATTCTGTGTCGCTTATTGTTACAATATGTAGTTACTGCTTTCCCTATTGTTCTGTCATCTAGTGCCGTAACCGTATGCCATAAGCTTGAGTTGTTACCCAGCGTCGTACCCTGTGCCATTTGTCTGTGTAGGTATTGTATTGTTACATTATGTAGACCGTACTTATGTCTAAACCCTGTGCCGACAGTGCTGCTACGGCCGCCAGCGGTACAAAGCACGCCCTCCATTTGACGACATCGGTGACCGCCTGCTGGACGGCACCGGCTCCGAGTGCGGCGGCCCGCTGGCCGGAGGTGCCGGACTCAAACAGCTGCTGGAGGCGAGCACCTCCGGCTCCGGCTCCGGCCTGCCGCTGCTGGTACAGCGCTCAGTGGCGCGTCAGGTCACCCTGGACCAGAGCATCGGCAAGGGGCGCTATGGAGACGTCTGGTGGGGCCGCTGGCACGGAGAGGATGTGGCCGTTAAGGTGAGAGAGAGGGTGAGGGAGAGAGAGGGGGAGGAGGGAGGGAAGAAGGGAGAGAGAGGGGGAAAGGGTAAGGGAGAGATATAGAGGGGAAGGGGAGGTAGGGCCCGAGAGAGGGAGAAAGAGAGCGGGAGTTAAATATTTTTATCCTAATTTGATTTGAAAACATCGTCCTTTCGAGGAATGAAGCAACGCAAAGTTAGTTACGATGTAGCCTGTCTGAGACGCTTACTTTGAAAGCCTGTAAGCTCAATTCTAGTGTATTTAATTTCATTGTTAAATGCTTGACGTCAAACATTGCGTTACACGGTCTTCTGGGGTGTTCAGATTGATGTCGACCGAAGCATTAGACTGCTTCTCTTTGAATCCAGTGCGGAGCGACCTCGTTTGAAGCATTGAGTACGCGTCGACTCGTCTTTTCAGCCAGGAGATTCTCCGGGTGCACTCAGCTGGCATGCTTGACGCAGATGCAGCCTCTGTAAACGCGTCCCATCCTTAGATTCGAGCCTTCCGTTGGTCGCTTACGTCCCAAACAAGGTTCTTGCTCGCTTTGACCTCTTACTATGCGCCTCGGCAGATCTTTTCGACCCGTGACGAGCGTTCCTGGTTCCGTGAGGTGGAAATCTACCAGACGGTGATGCTGCGACATGAGAACATACTCGGCTTCATCGCGGCAGACAACAAAGGTACGGTCGTGTTCTGTTACTACATAGCTTCGTCCCTCAAACAAGGATGCGACGATCTGTCTATTATATTTCCCCACCCCTACTCTCTGTCCTCCCAGGTATGAGTGACTCATTGAGTGACAGTATCCCGTCAATCTGTTCCTCAGATACTACAGTACGAACCACAATGATGTGCCTCTTCTATCCTTTTGTCTTTCAGTTTGTTTCCCTACTCCTTACCACCACTCGTCAGTCAACGCGTATTCCATGTTTGGCGTTCAGACCGTGCCTCAGTCTGAGTTCCGAGCTGCTCTATGCTACCAGTCCGTGGCCCGGTCCAGTCATTACCCCACTGCCCTCAGTCCGTATCCCAATTCCATCAGTCTGTGCCCCATCACCCTCAATCCGTCACTCAGTCCGTGTCTCCCGAGCTCCCAGCGGCCAGCAGTGATATAGCGTTCTGCCGTTTGCTGAAAGCCATCTCTCTCGCATCTCTCGCAGCCAACGGCGGACTCAGATAGCCTATTTGCTGAGACTGGGAGTTCCGGGACTTTGGGAACACTCTGAGAGCTCGCCTAATGCATTCATCGCAGCTATGTTTGATCTGGGAAAATATGATGTAAAGTGTTTCTGCGCTGCGCTACTTGGTAATCGCCTGAGAAGCGACCCAGGCGGTAGTTGACCGGGAGCTACCAGCCTTGTGAGTGGGATATGTATGCGGGGATCGGCTGGAAGCCATCGGGGAAAGATGTACTCTCACAGTGGGTGTCGAGTGGGTTGTATAATGTATGTGTGTTGTATATAGTGTTTGTAGTGTGTAGTGTTTGGTGGGGTTGACGTGGTAACGAGAAAGAAGAAGTGTTTTTATAGTAGGTACTGTTTCCTGGTCAGCGGTTATACTCCCAGTGAAGATTATTGTCTTTTCAATATGCAAACCACTTCCACAAAGCTGCTTTCCGACTTTTAAAGCTTCAAAACACACACTTAATGCTAACTAACGCCAATCGAGCGTGTTTTGACAGCAGAGCTTCACGACGGTTCAATATTTTAATCTATTCATTTGAATAGTCTGACCCGACATTGCAGCGCATTGCATTCGGTAATAAAACAAAGTCGGAAATTCGCTACGAACTGCAAGTACTCGGCACTGCACAAAACTACATCGAGATTGTGAAACATATTCTTTACCACAACATGTCGACTAGCCCGTGTCTGGCGTATGTACAGCCCACCGCTAAAGTAATGTAGGGTTTTACCAATCTCAACGGTTGGCTTTGACTGGCGATTGTTTAATGCGGAGTGATCGAAAAGAAGATGTCAATAGCTAAAGTTGCAGCTGCAAGGGTGCCGATACATATAAGCTACATTCAAAGTTTCATTGTAGTCTGGTTAATCGTTCCTAAGCTTCAGAAGCAGAACATACCCATGACTGAAACCCCACATTACTTCTGCTGTGGACTGTACATCAGCTGCGATACGTTCTCTGCTAGGCGTCCGTATGAATCTCTGCTACCTGCCTCGCCAATCCCTCTCACCAATCATCCATAGCTCGTTCATATGACATGTGACCCTGAACCTGGGGGCGTTTGATCAGTTTGTTTGTTTTTGTTTGTTTTGCTGGGTAAGGTCCTTTCAGTTTGACAATTTCAGAGCCGGAAGGATGATAGGAATTTGGGGGAGACATTGGTCTGGGCGCTGGGCAGGCATCTTGGTGAGTCACCGAGGCTGAGCCCGTCCCAAAGGACAGGCCGACCAGCCCCCAAAGTACTCACTGCACCCGGCTACGGGTGTGCTCCCCTGGTAGCAGCGGTGCCCCTCCAAGGGAGCAGCCCGCATGAGATAAAGTTGCCTGTCCAGCCCGGACCGAGGGTTGCGGCGTGAAGAAGGATTTTAAAGTCCTGAGGATGGAAACGATGGACGGGGTGTATGATCAGTGACCAATGACCTAACCTGCCCTCTGTATACCGCAGATAACGGCACCTGGACGCAGCTGTGGCTGATCACGGACTACCACCGTCACGGCAGTCTATTCGACTACCTGCAGCGACACACGGTGGACGTGAGGGGCATGTACCGGCTGGCGCTGTCTATAGTCACCGGACTGGCCCACCTGCACATGGAAATTGTCGGCACACAGGGTAAGAGAGGATGGAGAGAGAAAGAGAGCGAGAGAGAGAGAGGGGAGGAGGGACTGGCCCACCTGCACATGGACATTGTCGGCACACAGGGTGAGAGAGGAGGGGAGGAGAGAGAGAGAGAGAGAGAGAGAGAGAGAGAGAGAGAGAGAGAGAGAGAGAGAGGGGGGGGAGGAGGGACTGGCCCACCTGCACATGGAGATTGTCGGCACTCAGGGTAAGAGAGGACAGAGAAAGAGAGCGAGAGAGAGGGGGAGGGGAGGGAGGAGGAACTGGCCCACCTGCATACCTATGGAGATTGCCGGCATACATGGTAAGAGGGGATGGACACAGGGTGATAGGAAAGGGATGGAAAGACAGGTGTGCTGTTTGAAAGGAAAGGAGGGAAGGTACGCTGGTTGAGAAGAGAAGAAAGGGAGGCAAGGCATTACACGGGATGACTGATGAGATTGAGGAGGGGACTGGCCCTCTCGCACATGTAATTTCAAGACGCCGTTTGGACACTGTTGTTTCCCTTCCTGTGGCCTGACCTGGTGGGCTTGTGGGTGGTTTCGAGGGCGTCCCCATGCGCGTCATTAACTGCTGACAGTGTGGTGTCAAAGAGTCGCAGTCGGTTGATCGCCATCGCTGAACGCGTAATAGCTTATCCTGGCGCTAGACTCGGTAGAGGGCAGCAGCGTACTCCGAGTCGGCGCTATGCCCACACTGCTGTATCACACTGACCCACCTTGTCACGCTGACCGTCTCTCGCTCTGCTCTCCAGGTAAACCCGCGATCGCGCACCGCGACCTCAAGTCGAAGAACATTCTGGTGAAGAGTAACGGCACGTGCGCGATCGCCGACCTGGGCCTGGCCGTGCGACACATGCCGGACGACTCCGTGGACATGGCGCCCAACAACCGCGTCGGAACTAAACGATACATGGCACCCGAGGTTAGTATAGCAGGGAGGATAGCGGTAGTGGTACAGGGGAGAAATGTGCGATTTATTGAAGGGATGGTGGGGTGGGGGCTGGGTCAAGTTTTGCCCGTTTTATAGCGAAGGCCTGCAGCACCTGAGCAGTCAGCAGTGGTGCAGTCGTTAGTATTTATGGAAAATATGATAAAGTGCTTGATTTTACGAAATGTAAGCGAATGTCTGATTGCTCGGATGACCTGCTGTCCATTTCTCAAGTCACAGTTAGATTACCGCCGAGTTTTCTGAAAACTGGCGGTATGACTGTCAATGACTGTCAATGACTGTCAATGAGCCGGATGACTGTGACCCTGTCAACTGGTTGAGATGAGCGGTTCAACCTTCCCTATCTTCACAAAGGCTTCCCTGTTCCAAACGTTTTGTGCCGTGAGCCTGGGAGACGCTGGCGCCATCTGGTTTAGCTGTTGGCTGTTTTGGACCCGGGTGATGACGCTCGCAAAATGCGATCAAATGCAATCAGACATTCACTGTTCAAATTCAGCGAGTTTCGCTCTATCGAAGTGGTGAACTCACGCTGTGTGAGTCGATATAGTGAGTGAACTATCATGCCTTACCGTCAAACCGGCGTCTTGTAATGTCAAATCACCCCTTCTACATACGTCTCATATATTCATATTTATTCATGCGGCACGATCACAATTGTCAAAGTATGGCCTTGGTGATGTTGGCTATCACGTACATGGTGTTGGCTATCACGTCTCCTCTAATTCCCCCACCACTCCCGCGAACTCCAACCATCCATCCCTCCTCCCACACCTTCTATCCACTGCACCAATCCCTCCCTCCCATTTGGCATCCTTTCCTTTACTTCCACTCTTCTGAACCTCGTCCCTTTACAATGTTACGATGTACAGTCGTGTACAGGTTGATGGTCCCCTACTCTTTATCCACCGGGTTCCTATGGCTCAGCATTGGCAGCAGCCGCCTGGTACCGGTAGGCTGTGCCGCATGACCCGAGAGTGAAGCGGCACAGTCTACCCACGCCGTTTGACATCGGCTCGGGTCGCCGGGTGGAGCGCTTTGTAGACCAGCTGTCGCGTCAGACCAGCGCGGGGGAGGGGCTCGTCTCGGTGGTTGGCGTGGGCTGGCGAGTGGTGTGGGGCGCGTTGGTGGACAATGGGGGCTGGGCGGGTGTGTGTGGTCACTTGCTGCATTGCACATTTTGCGTCGCTTAACAATTGCATTCCTGTTTTTGCTAAACACAATGCACGGAAGGCCCAGCGAATATAATTTACTTGTGCATTGTGCAAAACGTGATTTGGCACGGTATCGAGGCAACCATAGGTCTTGTGCCACATATATGCATTTTAGGCAATACGCTTATGAAAATGGTAGATTGATCGGATTGATCCTGGATGTCAATTCGTATGCTAAATGTCGACATGTATTAAATGAAAGAATGAATGAATCAATCAATCAATCGACAATCGACATGTAAATATAAAACCGTATAAATGGCTCGTAACCACTAAAATCAAACCAGATCCTAACTCGGAAAAGTAGCCGGAGCCCCGATGAGGCTCGAACCGGGACTCCACGTTGAAAGTTTTACCAATGATCCATCATCATTCCACCAAGCTAGAGCGACCGGCACCCGAAACCACAAAAACATTCATTGACTTTGCTGCCGACCTCCCTGCCCCGCCGCCCGTCCGGCCAGACTTTGCCCCGGCCGTGGCCACCATCCGGTGTAGCTCAGCGTAGGAGTGCTAGACTGTCAAACCGACCGGTTGTGAGAGGGCCGGTTCAAGACGCTTCGCGTGCTGGATGTTTATTTCTGTGTCCGAGGCTATGCGATTAGTCCACTTTTCAGAAAGATTATTTGGTGACAGGTCTGTTTTCTTTCTTTGCTGCAATTCATGAGAAGACCGTATGGACCCTTACCTGTCCTTCCGCACCCCACTTGGGAGATGGGTGTTTGAACGCCCCTGGGTTTTGTGAATATCTCTAAAGCGAATTTTTGGAGGGTGGATTACGATCGGTTCTATGCGACAAGTGACCACACACACCCAGCCCCAGGTCCGCTCACTCCCTCCCCACATCACCCCCGCCCCACACCACACTCCAGCCCGCCTCATCCACCGAGCCGAGCCATGACGAGCCTCAGCGCCCCGGGGCGCGACCTGTCAGCGAACCGGCGGGGAGGCGGGCCGGTTAGACAGGTTAGACA
Organism: Amphibalanus amphitrite; assembly: GCF_019059575.1. Lineage (NCBI taxonomy): Eukaryota > Metazoa > Arthropoda > Thecostraca > Balanomorpha > Balanidae > Amphibalanus > Amphibalanus amphitrite. Next base: position 142,748 of record NW_024882964.1, on the reverse strand, counting down.
GGCCTGACCCTTACCCCCCCCCCTCCCCCCAGCCGGTGTAACGCAGCGTCCGGTCAAATCGCTCTACCAGGCGACCCGAGCCGGTGTCATACAGTGTGGGTAGGCTGTGCCGCTTCACTCTCGGGTCATGCGGCACAGCCTACCGGTACCAGGCGGCTGCTGCCAATGCTGAGCCATAGGAACCCGGTGGATAAAGAGTAGGGGACCATCAACCTGTACACGACTGTACACTATATGATGTACGATGTTACGAGGTACAATGTTAAAACGTAGTTTGTAAAGATGTTGAAGATTCGTCCCTCCTCTCCCATAGCTTCCCCTATCTTGACACCCCTCCCCCTCCCCGCCAGGTACTGGACGAATCCATCAACATGCACCAGTTCGAGTCGTTCAAGCGTGCCGACGTGTACGCTCTGGGTCTGGTACTCTGGGAGATAGCCAGCCGATGTACGGCCGGCGGTACGGGCTCACACGAGTACCAGCCGCCGTATCATCACCTGGTGTCGGCCGATCCCAGTCTGGAGGACATGCGCAAAGTGGTCTGCGTGGACCGACAGCGGCCATCTATACCGAACCAGTGGCAGAGCTCAGAGGTGAGATATACAGACAGACAGACACAGAGACAAACATACAGACAGACAGCGGCCCCCATACCCAACCAGTGGCAGAGCTCAGAGGTGAGATGTTCAGTGGATACAGTCAGATAGACAGACAGACAGGCAGACAGAGACTGACAAACAGACAGACAGACAGACAGACAGACAGCGGCCCTCCATGCCCAACCAGTGGCAGAGCTCAGAGGTGAGATAGAGAGTGGATACAGTCAGATAGACAGACAGACAGACAGACAGACAGACAGACAGACAGACAGACAGACAGACTGAAAAAGACCCCCCCCCCCCCCCCCACAAACAATCAGTTTCAAAATTTTGGAGTGCGCTTCATAGACACTCTGACTTGTAGCTCGAGATCGGAGCCCAAACGTAGGGCTCAGTAGTCGTAAGTCTCAATTATTATGTGCTATGCCCTCACTGGCTGAATATCCAACGATATCCAGGACGATCTAACTAGGTGTAGATGACCCATGACAGTTTGCAGGGTGTTCGGAAATTCTTCGCGCTTTTCAACATTTTTTTTTACAAATGCGTTTGGTTCATACATATTCAGCAACAGATTCAAACAATGCATGGCCAGGGACACGTCCAAGCCACACCTTTCCGTTAACTGCTCATTCAATGTAACCACCGTCTGCGCCGACGACGGCCTGGACGCGGGGCAGAAGCGCCTATGGGTTTTGGCGATGTAGGACATCCCCAGATTCTTTCATGCTGCCATGATGCAAGTCTCCTGCGACTACAGGTGGGGTTGAGAGGTGGCCTGGAGCTAATTCTGCAGAACGCTCGACACGCCCTAGTCGAGCGGGTTGAGGCATAGACCACTGTATATCTACGACATGTAGTGGTCGTTCCCTTGAATCTCGATTTGATATGCCTGTCCAGGAACCCCTTCTAGACCAGCCTGTTATTCATTTATTTGACGTCGACGAAGATGGTTGGACATGTCCATCAGACCCCGGGATGTTCTTCGATGGCCGCTGAATTGCTGCTACGTTCTCGGCAGTTTTGACTTTTGACATACCATGTTCGTTTCGGCCCTGAGAGTATTTGAAGGAATTCCCGATTCGGATCATTGCCTTCACCTGCTGAGCAGTTCACTGAGAAACGCTGAATTGTTCTGCAACTCGTGCATCTTTCAAGTTGCACCCGACCGCCGCGCGTAAACATCATCGACAAGGTGCATTTTCGCCCATCTACCCATCACTGAACACGAGTTCAACGTCATATTTGCACGACCCGCAGATTGAGATGACTGGTCAACGAGGGGTCATGCCCGTGGAGATTGGCTGAATGTCCACTAATCACAGCGCGCGTTAGACGGCGTCCAAGACAAGCGTCAGGAGCAGGACCTTCCTGACGCCCTGTGGTTGTCTCGCTGCCATGCCCTTCCCAATGGACAATGATATAGCGGGATTTAGTCGTACCAGTCGTACCCTCTGCGTCATGCTCAGAAAACTGAAGCCTCCGACAACTTTCGACCGATTATCTTTCCACCCCCCCCTCCCCCTCATATTACGCGCCCTCAAAAAACTTCTAGCTGTCAGTAACAACTATCGCGACCCCGCGGTCCCTCCCCCCCCCCCCCCCGTGTTGCACTGTTAGATCTGCCAGTTCTATTCCAGTGCTGAATCACTTGAACTGTTCACACGATGGAATGGCGGTGGTTGCTATGACGCTGCTATGACGATATACCTATACTGCAATTTCGGAACTAACGGATCAGATCCTATTTAGTATGTTACATGCTATTTTCATTGTTCAAGACAATAGACAAGGCTTTAAAAAGTGCGAAATCGAAGCTGACCAGTCGAAATTCCGTTCATTTTGATGTCATTTTTGGACTGATGATTTCGTCATTTGGATCGTTCTGGTGACATTAATTGCATAAGTATGGTACTGTCGTGCAGAAATGCGGCCAATAATGGCGGGAGCGTGGCGCGCGGTTTTCCTGGTCGGTAGGAAAACGTGATGACGCTCCAGAGAGTTCGCTGCGCAGCCGTCTCACGCCGGGGAGTATTTTTGTTTTGGTCCGTTTAGAGGAAGTTTTTGGTGCGGGGAGAATCTGACTGTCTGGTGGGAGTGGGGAGGGGATGTTTTGGGTGTTGGGGTAGGGAGGGAGTATGTCTCCTCGAGTTGGGGTGAGAGTGGTTGTTTGGCGAGCGGGCTGCTTAGGAATTGTATGGTGGTTAAGGAGAGGAGCTCTCTGGCGTATGCTTGAAAGAGATGCTGGCTGGATCTGTTTTATGTTTTAATTAGGATCAGGTTCAGGAGTGGGGAGGAAATGTGGCTTCAAGCGAGGTTTTTTGGAGATACGACTAGATCTTTTTGGGGAGACTCGGGCATTTTACCGAAATTTGACCGCGGGGGAGGTTGCGTAGGTGAATGGTTAGGTGCTGGGTATGTTACCACGTACCAGCATTTATGACTATGGCGGGTTCTTGAGACTTGAGAAGCTCCAATAGCGGACATTGAGAGTCTGGATCGGCGTCGTCCGAAGCCATAGCGGCGCCGGGCCTTTGAAACTATAAGCCCTTGCAACTGACAATGGCTCAGTGTCAGAACCGGACGACTGACAGTCATGAGACTCCAGTCTCCGTGATAGTTGTTTTGCTGCCATATAACGGTGAAAGGGGTCTCACACATTTCAAAAAGGGCGAACCGGATGCTCGCGTTTGGTCGGGCTTAAAATAGCGTGAACGGTGCCTTTGAAGACGGGTTGTTTTCCGTCCCCAAAGCCGAGCCGTCTCTGGCCGTCTCTAAAAATCTCTCAAACGTATGCAACAATGACACCACAGGGCTTTTGCTTCACGAAAAATGGGAATTTTATTCAGCCGTTTCGTGATTGCCGTGATCTAATGCATTGTCATGCAATGAGGCGCCCTCTGCGAGAGGCCGGTCTGCATTGCGTCATGGGTTACTGGCGCCCCCTGTGTTGGACTTCTATCGCGCGGTAGGCGACGGCTGTGACTGAAAGGCTGAGCCATCACACCGCAGGGAGCGGTACCAGTACACCAATGTCACCGGTACTAGTAAGGGGACCCGCAGTTGCTACTGTACAGCGACCCTGAGTAAATTGTCCCAGCACCCTCACAGGGAACAACGATAAGCTGCCAGAGGGCACGCTTAGAAAACCTCAGCTGCTCTTGTACAGGGCCCGGCGGTCGATATCAATGTTATAGGTTGTTACTGGACAGGACAGACGGCTAGAGTTGGGGTTCGTGTACAGTAGCAACTACCCCGTACACCACTGAGATGCCTATGAGATGTGTTATTAGTTGTTACTCGTGTTCACCAAGCATATGATGTCGGGGGGGTCTCCTCACATCTCTTACCGGCGTAGCGACTGCTGATCTGGCCACCCAGCCCAGTTTCTTTGTTTCCGGTACCCCTGGGGTCCCTTGTTTTCCATTTTCTGCTGGTTGGCGGCAATCATATCCGTCCTAGGCTACCTAGTGAGAAGCGATTCCGGTGCTCGACAGTGTTCGTCAGTGACGAGCTCCCGTGTACGGACAGCGCCAGTTTGTGTGATCTGAGCAACCCTTCCTAGTTGGTTATGTGTTGCATGTATACAACAAAATTTCATCACACTGTGTGGAGAAGGTGCATGATGATATTCCACTGACTGACCGTCTCTCCGCCGGCAGGCTCTGCGAGTCATGTCCAAGGTGATGAAGGAGTGCTGGTACTCGGGCTTGACAGTAGTATCTTCCTGTAACCTCAGTTTGACGGCACTCTCTCCCTCAGGCTCTGCGCGTCATGTCGAAGGTGATGAAGGAGTGCTGGTACCACAGCGCCGCCGCCCGGCTCACCGTCCTGCGCGTCAAAAAGACGCTGAGCAGCAGCTGTGCCGCCGACGACATCAAGGCTCCCCTGTAGACACTGCGGGCTGGGACATGCAGGCTGCATCGCGGCTGGGTGTCTGCTGGGCGGACGGAGCACTGAGGAAAACAGGCAGAACGGGCCGTGGATGCAGCCAGCGCGGTGGCAGCCGGCGACTGTGCTTCTTTTACAGCTGAGGTGACAATTCTATACAACTGATACTGCAATGACTGTCGATCTGACTTTGATGACAGATAATTGTGTCTAACCGCTGTGACGATCTGATGCGTCCTGTCGCCAATGAGACGGGATGACAGGGGACTCGGCATGCGTATGCAGCTCGCGCGAACTCTAACACTGCTGTGGGGCCGGACGAGTGGTGTGAAATCGGCCCGTCGTCGGAGGCGGGATGAGCCTCCCTAATTGCACCTCGGAAATGGTGGCTTTCGAGACTTGTGTCAGTAGCTACTGACGTGCGAGATGACTCGTGTCTGACTGTGTTTCGGTATGAGCGAGACACCAGGAGGCTTCAATGGAGCGACAGACTCTGATGGGATACCGCACACCTCATCGCGGACGGCGATGGTGCTCCATACTCGGCCGAATAACGGTAACGTGACGTTCGTGACACCGTCACGGAATTCACGAGCGGCAGCGCCGACCCGGTCGCCGTCTCGCAAAGTGCGTCGGGCGGGCCTGGATGCCGCTTTTTTCGGGTCGCGGGCGCCTCTCGCGGCCGCTCGCCGGGCGCCGGCCGATGGCTCTCTTACCTCGCCCTTCCCTCGAACCGAGCGCGTATTTGACCAACTTCCAGGGCATCTGTGTGGCCGATGCCGCCTGCCGGCCGTGAGGTATTTTTAAGGCCGCTCTCCGGTGTGTGGGGTGCGCGGTAGCCCGGGGCCCGCCGGCGGTGAGGTATTTTTCGGCCGCTCTGTCTGTGTGTGAGGTGTACGGTAGCCCGGAGCCCATCGGCTGGCTTCCGGTGCCAGAGTGTAACTCAGGTATCGAATACGCTCGCGTTTCCTATGTGTCTCCAATCTGTACAAGTGAGCGCGCCATGGCGCTGTGTAAGTTAGACAGGTATCCATACACGCCATTTTTCTTCTTATGTCGGGTCGATTTATCAGTACAAGGCCGCGGCTGCTCCTCGCATTCGATGCCGTTATTTTTTCCACGTAGTTCTGTTGTCTCTAGTGCAGTGATACGTACAGCTATGGTCCATATCTGCGTACTTGTTACAAATACAGTTTATTTCCTATGCCTATTGTTCGGTGCGTCATGTCTAGGGCCATGCCCAACTTCCGTGTCTCGTCAGGTGGACGTGTAGTGTGGTATCTGATATTTTATGTCTGCGTAGTACTGATTATAATACAAGTAGCGTGCTCAAGTCTTTCGATGTAAATCAGTTGTGACTCAACGCGACCCGTTTTGCCGTGAGGAAGCTCCAGAGCATGACGTGATGTCGGCAAGTCGCGTCTTCCTGGGACTTGGTGATTGTCGGGGGCGGTCGGGACCAGGCGCAGCGCAGTCTCAGAATACACATAGATGGCAGCACTGAGCGCGACCTCGCCCGTAGACAGCCTTTTACGGCAAAGTAGTGGTGAATGAGCGTGAGCAGCCTCTGCATGAAGTAACCGTGCCCATGTGGATCACAAGTGGTGATACTTGCTTGAAACCGCACAATGTGTGTACTGTGAACTTATCTTTTGGTGCGCGCCTACTTGCTTCAGTCGGTTTAGTCAGTTCAGTAGAAGTCCAATCCTTTACCGCCGTTATTTCATTTTGATACTACGCGATGCCGCGAAGAGAGGCCAGCCGGCAAGATGCATCTGAAAAGCCGCAGGTTGATGAGATCTGAGCAGGCATTCTCTAATTTCGTTATCGTTGCAACACCGCAATGCTTTGGCAATAATACCGGCCTCTGTGGGACTATCCTTTTTTTGGTTAGGCCCTTTCGGTCCAATGAGACCATTTCAGAGCCGGGAGGATGATAGGATATAGGGGGAGACATTGGTCTGGGCAGGCACCCTAGTGAGTCGCCGGGGCTGAGCCCGTCCAGAGGACAGGCCATCCAGCCCAAGGCACCCACTGCACCCGGCTACGGGGTGCGCTCCCTCGGGAGCAGCGGTGCCGCTCCAAGGGAGCAGCCCGCATGAGATAAAGTTGCCTGTCCACTGTCCAGCCCGGAGGGGGTTGCGGCGTGGAGGAAAAGGATTTCAGTATCCTGAGGATAGAAGCACGGAACGGTGTAATGGGACTATCAATGCTGCAGCGGGAAAGACTGGACACATTGTTGAGGCTGAAGCGCGTAGTGTTGAACGATAGAGGCCATCGAGTTGTCTTTCTGTGCAGTCCGAGCCGTACCCGCAACAGTCCCGCAACAACACATATACGATGCTGCAAAAAAAAAAAAAATCTGAAGGCTGCGATATGTAACATAACATGTGCTAATGCTTTCTAAGGTCCTATCAACCGGCATTTCAAATCAACTGTTCCTTCAACTGTGGTTCTCAACCAAAATTTCCGAATAACTGAGTTTAGCTCAATCGTTTCATCACTTCCCCAGGAAATGAGATGATTGAGCGCTGGGCATCGGTCATGCAGTGTCCAACTGACTACAGCTACGCCGACTCGACGGTCGACGGCCTAACATTCGCCTTCGCTCAGTCGTCCCCAAAATCCGAATGAAAGTCGTTCAGGCCTCCTCTCGATCGCTACACATGTTGACGTAGGCAACACGAGCTCATTTCATTCGTCTTATCTATTTCGTCAGTACTTGGTACCAAACGCGCACGGCATTAAACACATCATAGCATAGAAATAACTAACAAATTAATGGAAATATATCATAAATAATACCAATCACGAACGAGCCATGGCTAACGGAGACGAACACTTGTCGAATTGGCCGGTTATAAAGTGAGAGAGGCGGTCCTCCCCAGTGGCGAGGTCTGGAGTCGTTCCGCCACGTCTCCGTTCAGACAAGTCAGATCTACGTCAGGTGCGGGCCGGGCCGGCCAGACCCGACCACGGCAGACCGCCGCGGGCCTGGCCGACCCATCACTGGCGCTATATACACGACGAGATGCCGCCGAGCCGCCCGGCCGGCCGGCCCTCTGAGCACATTGGAGGTAGAGATAGTCAGTCTAGCGGTCCCGCGAGCCAGACTAGAGGCCAAACCGAGAAAAACGCTCGCAGCACTTTGTACTGAGGTCCTGCTGCGCTGCCAAAGCCGCGTTCGGATGCGCTCGGGCCGTTCAAGACGGCACACGGCCCCGAGCTGGCCTCCCACTGTTTGATCGCTCACTTGTACTGAGTAGAAATGTCGCACGGTCACACGTTCGAAGGCAAGAGTGGCCTGGCCGTGTATCCGAGCGCCGCTCGCGAGTCACAGGAGCGAGCGAGCCTCACACCGCCCCGCGTCCGCTCAGCCTCACAAAATCACCGCGTCCTTGGGGAAGTGGTGATAGTGGTGGTGCACGTGCTCGTGCATGTGGTGATGCTCCACCTTCTGCGGCTGCGGCGGCGGCGGTGGTGGAGGCGGCGGCGGCGGCGGGGGCGGTGCTTCCTCCTCGCAGTGACATGGCTCCGGCTCAGCGGCCGGCGGAGGCGCCGAGTGCTCCCGCTCCAGCCAGTTGAGCACCTGCTGCATTGCGCGGTAGTGATCTCGCTCGCGGTTGCGGTGCTTCATATGGTGGTGCGGTGAGCCGGCAGCGCGAGGCGCCGTGTCGCGCCGGGCCGGGCGGGGCCGCGGCTCCGGCGCTGTTCCACCGGCGCCTCGCAGCGCGAACTCGGCACAGCGCGCCAGCAGCTCATAGTCGTCCTCATACTCGCGGGCCGGAGCGGCGGTAGGCTGGCAGCGGCGCCCGCGACAGCCCGCGTGACGCTTGCTCCACCGGTCGCGCACGCAGAGGCTGCAGGGCGTCGTGTGGGGACATCCAGTAGCAGCGGGCTCGGCTGGGACCTCCGGCCGCGTGCGGCTCGAACCGCGCGCTCGGCCCGTCTCTCGCTCAGAGTTGTGCCGTCTGAAACAAAGGAAAGGACATGTTAGCACACAGTGGCGACATGGAACCAGCGAACACGGGCACGTGATGATTCCAATTAGGATAATAACCATTAGCATTTGTGAACAATCCACAACAACGTTATCTTTTATCAATGAAGTCGGGATTTAACACTTTTTGTCGCGTGAATGGACTAAAAGTCACCGGAATTCGAACCATCCAGAACACCACTAATTATAACCGGTATGCCCACAGCGCGTCAAAGGCGAGCCGTTAGTTCGGCCGAATAGCGTGCGGATAAGCCTAGATGTCGGTAGACCGCGACCGGGGAAACTTTGATCGCGTGACAGCGTCCTTCGAATGGTCGCATTCCTCCAGCATTCAGCAACTGGTTCGGACTAACGAACTTCCGAGCGGTGTCGTGATTCCCCTCTTTACGGAGAGCCAGCGTGACCTGCGGCGATGTGGTCGCCACAGTGTCGCAATCCGATGGATCAGGAGCGGTAACTCTTCCCGGTGGCTCTGATATATACCTGCAGATCATACTTCTGAGGTAACCGCCGCCCAGGCGCACGCGAAAATCGAGATATCGCGACCGTCACGGACCTCAAGTCGCCATGTTCTAGGAAAAAGAAAGCGCCACCGCTGTCTGCGCGACGGCGCAGTGTCGCGGCGGCGGCCTGGGGACTGGGGAGCCACATTAGACCGAGTCGGCGCGCCGCCCAAATGATGAAAGGCCAGCCGGCCGGCGGCGGGCGCCGGTCGGCCGCTCCAGCTGCCCCGAGCCGGGCCGTATCTGATGGCGGACAGAGGCGGCGTCAGTGCGACAACTCGGGTCGACCGACTGGGTCTACTCCGAACTCAACGACCGCGTCGCCTGATCTCAGTCACTCGAGCTCATCGTGCGTCCCCTAACCCCTGATAATAGTTCCCCCTCCCCCCATAGCAGCCACCCTGGGCGCGCCTCTGTCGGCGGCCATGGAGGGACGGTGTGCCGCGCGCCGCCGGCGGGCGGCGGCCGCCTTCAAAGGGGTGAGAGCCGATCCGGCCGGTCGGCCGACGGGCCTGTTTACTGGTGTGGGCCGTCGGCGTGCTGTGGATTCCTGCCGCCGTGGGGAGTCGACAGCCCTTCCAACGAGCGGCCAACAGCGGCGGTCGGGGCCGCTCCCACGCAGACCGGCACACCTCCAGTGGATGGAGGTCAGACGGGAAGCGTAGGAGTAGGAAAAACTAGAGAGAGCCCAGCCAGGACTAACGCACCAGGCCAATCTGTGCTCATTTCCCTGAACAAGCCGATAACGGAATCCCCTCAGCGGCAAATTCATCACCACTAGATTTAGAGAACCAATCTTAGGATTACTCCCGTAACAATTAGAGCGGCGATTAGTTACTCACTTGAGGTTGTTGAACTTGAGGTTGTTCTTCTCGATGCTGGACTGCAGCAGCTCCACCAGGTGCCGGTGCCGGACCGGGTCGGAGGGCAGCTGGCGACGCGGCAGCGGGGGCGATCCTCCGGCCCTTTCGGGCGACTTGGTGCGCCAGGTCGGGGGCGCCGCGCCGCGCATCGAGTTGAACCGCGGCCGCGGCGGCTCGGCGCGCAGCTCCAGATCGTCCTTGGCCCGACGGCCGTCGCCGTCGGCGCTGCGGACCGTGATGCTGAGGTCGCGCTGCGGCTGCCGCTCGGGCGTCACGGTCAACTTCACGTTGATGGTCTTGCTGCCACTCGGCGGCACCTGTACGGACGAGCCGACTACGTCGTAGATGGCTCGGACCAGTCCGGCAATGTCCTGAAAAGGCACAAAAGTGTGGCGTCAGCACTGCAGTATGGGTACAAAGCTGAGGCACAAGGCTAGTAACAACTAACAACGCAACACGGCACTGAAAACACTTGCAATGGGCGGGCACCGACGGACAAATCGGGGCACGGACACGACAGACATGACACCGTCAACGGCTTCCTTCTACCGGTTTGGGCAGCGGACACCACAATCGCCACAAGACAGTGACAGTGATGCAATACAAAACACGGTGACTACTGAATTGATAGTCATTGTGCAGTCCCTCGTCATCCAGTCTACACAAGGTGTGACATTTCCGCTCGGGGACAGGCCCCAGCGTGGCGTGCTGTCCCGAACACCGGATTACCAATGCCGCTACATTGCCCAGCTGTCTAATAGTGACCCAGCTGGTGATTAGACCCCGTAAGGCGCCGCCGGTACACAATCGAAGCATGCCAGACACCTGTTGTTCACAACAACCCGGCCAATCAACCAGTACAACTGGCCGTGTAAAGACGGCGATAACCACAGCGGCAGAACTGGTCCGGACGGAGCGGCGGCGGCGGCGGGGCACCGGTTACTTCCTTGAACTAAACTACCGATGTAGTAACCACAAATAGAATAGTTACTAACCAGCAGGCTGACTCGACGTGACCCGAGTTCAGCGCACACCAGCCTCGGGCGGGGTGCGTCCTGAGAGGCCCACGGCGGCCTCCGGGGAGGCTCGCCGGCCTCTGCTCGCCGGCCGCTCTTCTCTGATCCCATTGTGACAGGACAATGGCTCGGCTTAACCCGGCGGCCGGCGTTTTTCGCCTGGCTCGTCATTCATGTGGCCAAGATCGGCCGGCCGATTAGAGTCGGCACTGACTCATCGCTCGGCGGAGCTCACGTGGGAACCGGCCGGGATGGCCGTCGCGCACCCCGTGCAGCTTATGACACCGCCATGACCAGACCAACCGACCGCGCACAGGATAAGTCAGCCAGCACGGCGAGCGCCGCCCCGAAAAAGTGAGAACTCAGCGAAAAAGTCGATCACGACGTGAGGAGTGAGTCGGCCTCGGCGGCCACCCGGGACATATAAAGGCAGTGCTAAGGGACGTTGGCGACGCTCGTGACCGAGAGTGAGAAAGGAATTCGGGCTGCGTGCCATCTCGCGCCGTGAGCCGGACATCAGATATACGGAGGGGCGGCCCGTGACCGTCCGTGGCCGTGCAGTGATCCGAATTAACTGAGCCATGCCATCACCAGACGAGCCACGCGGGTGGCCCAACACTGTTGGTTAAATAGTATAGGTGTCTTTATGAGTCATGGATGAGACAAGATCAGAAGACGCCGTTTCTCGTTATGAGATGTAAATAAAATAGATACACACTAACAATGACTCATGGTATGAATCAAGGATCGGTTAAAAGTTAGGCAAATAAGACGCTGATGGATAAAAATCCAACGAGGCAAAGAGGCATTCCAGGGAAGAATGAGTCGACAATAATTGGTAATAGCGCACAAAAGCAGGATAATTAATGCCTATCCGATGGAAGGCAATTAATAAATGCCCTAATCGGGACGATCCGACGTTTTGCGTCGCCGAAAACCAGCACAGGTGAGAGCTCGAGGTCAAAAGGTGAATCTACCTATACCGCCCTCCTGAGTTCGAGACTTCATCAGAACCCACGGGAACGTATACCAAAATAGATTTCAAAGGAACGCTGTGGTATTACTGACCTCTTCTGCGCAGTTACGGCTTGTGCTCTCTGATTTACTGTCACAGGAAATGAAGTCAAACCGTACTGAATAGCTCGTCCCGAAACCGCAACAAGAGCCAGCTTTGAGCTCGGAAGCCTGATTAACCAGCAAATGTTTGGAATGGAAATATTTCCAGTACTACTCGATATGTTGTTTGTTCGTCTACATGATCGCAGTTCCTCGAATTCTCCGGAGTTTGATGAACAAGAAATATGACAAAAACACCGACCGCAGAGCTTTTTCCATCTCCGACGGCGGCGGGATCAAAGACGGTGACTACCGACTGGTACGTAACCGGCGCAGTGCTGGCGGTCTCCGCGCGCCAGCGGCTGGCCCGCTCTCCCGCCGCGCGCATGCCTCGCGCTACAATCGAGCGACATCGGCACGAGCATTTTCATTGTCGGACATTACACGGCAGTTGGACAATGCGATGCATTTCTGTGGATCGCACTAAGCCCCTGCCAATGCCAGGCGCCGGCCATCGCTGGCCCAACACGCACCGAGCTCTGGCCTTGGAAAGAGCAGCCGTGGCACCGGCTGCCGCTGGCCACAGGTCGGGTGTATGAAAGGGTGAGAAACGAATACAGGAGCGCACCTACCACAGCAACCATTAAATGGCGATATTGGTATAAGAAGAATAAGAGCGTCCTATGAGCAGGCGACCATACAGTGAACCATTCAATGGAATATATTTTGCTGGAGCCCGACTCAGTTTTCTCCTAATCTGAATAACACAGACGACATCACGGTGTGGCCAAGTAATCCAACATCAGGACACAGCGGCCAGACACGATAGAGGTGCGATTCTCTGATGGATGTACGATAACCACACGGACGTCCGGCTATGGGCGAGCCGCGGGCGGCACCGGAGTCTCTGAAACGGAGTGGTCGAGACGGCACGGGTGGGGATCAGGACTGGTCTCTGACTGTGTGGACCAGGTGTGGACCACGTGTGGACATCCCCGGCGTCCATCGTGCCCAAAGGCTCGACAGTTGACATCCCAGACGGTCGAGTCTCGAGACATCCGGTACCCCGATAAAACTCATGATGCCGGTCCCGATCACGGACTACAGGGGTTCACGACTTAACACTCATGATTCACGAGCACGTTCGAAAGGCAGCGGGCAGTAGGCCGCCGTGATATCTCGGCCAATCTCATGCTGACATTTCGGAAGGTTACTCACGTCTTTTGTGACCTTGCCATGCCCGTCGAAGTCGTACAGGGTGAAGTTGAACTCGTCTTTGGGTGACCGGCTCTCGGGTCGCGGTGACCCTGACCTCTGCGGGGTCACCGGAGGACTCAGCTGACGAGGCGTGGCGGCCGAGCCCACGCTGAACTCATCCTGAGGACAGACGGACGGCGTGACGTCATAAGGGGGTCACCGACACACCGACATGACGTCATCAGTGGGTCACCAAAATGCCGCTCAATGCACAATGACGGGGCAGCTTCGTGAGCATTAGGATTAGGTAACTCCTGAGCCGCCCCTTCCCTCAAGAGCCGAGAGGGGACGGGTCACCGGATCAAACGGCCGCCGCTGCTAACTAGAGCCTCAGTACAAACACTTCACAGAGTTGACATAAACAGTCATCGTTCGTCACTGCGACCGCAGATATGATGACTTAACCTGTAGTGGCATTGTGTAACCGCTGGAATGTGCACGTGCAGCGCTACAAAGGAGAGCTCTGAGTACCACGTGCGAATAACTGGTCTCCCGAGTGCGCAGCTGCCTGGAAATGAGTGGAGAGTGGACACACTGCGGAGTCCCGGCCACTGCAATCACAACATTGCAACAGAAACACGTACGAGATAGGCACTACCTCTACCGGGAAATAAACCACAACACACCGCCTGCTCGTAAAACCTTATCGCGGGAAGCCGAAGGCTTATGACACCCCATCACTGATGACGCGGATCCCTCTTCCCGCAGCGCTGCACGCGCCATCTCTGCACCTCCCTCTTCCCTGCTATCCCGTTTTGTCAAGCAGTGTGCCTGTGTGGAGAGGATGGTACGGTGCACGGTCATCCTCAGAGACACCGCGCGACCGGCCGGCGCCCTCGCCTATATCCGGGCGGCCGGCGGGCAGACGGGGACGGACGGCGGGACAGCGACCCGGCGCCGGCCATCAGCACCGACCCTGTCCCCCGGGACCGGCCGCAGCCGGCTCTATAAACACAGGGCTGCCGCCGCCGCCGGCTGGAGGGCGGGTGTGGCCCGTCTGACCGCCGTGCCCGGACCTAGCTCCAGACGCAGCACCACCACGCGTCCGTAAAAACCGGCCGCGCGGCCTTGCGCGCGACTGGGCCGAGCAAATTGTTACTAATTGGCGCGGGGCGCGCCACGGCGGCGACCGCACGCGGCACGGCGCGACTGGTCGGCGACACTGCGGCGCGACGGGGCCGCGACAGTGCAGCCGAGCCGAGCCGTCCCTCGGCGCGGCCCGCTGCACAGCACGGCCGCCACTGATAGGCCGACAAAGAGGCCACGCCGAGGGCGCAGCGGCCGCGGCGCGCGATTTACGACGGCGGCGCGCCCTCTAATTCCCGCGCCGCAATAGCCGCGTTTACGGCCGGCGCGCCAGGCAGGGCCGCCGCCGGGGCCGGGCCGGGCCGGCGCGCATTCTTACGCACCAGCCGCGCGGGCAGCGGTCTGCACAGGATCTCATTTAGCAGCCGGTCGGTTCACGGCGTTCCGACAGCCGGGGGATTTTCACAGGTGTTTCTGATGAGCCCTGCTGCAGTGCGCGGCCCCTCTGCGGGGCTCGGCGGTGGGAGCGGCCGGGCTGGCGGCGGCGGCGCCCTCCCCTGCGCCGCCCCCTGCCAGCGGCGACAACAAAGAGGCGCCACAGGAAGTTGGGCGGCGGCGGCGGCGGGCGGGCAGAGCCAGCTGACGCCGGCCGCTCGCCGACGGTAAACAGCCGCCTCTGACGTCACTGCAGCACCGCTGACGTCACAGCAGCGGCGACCTCAGCCGGTCGGTCGGTCCTGACATCACTGACGGCGGCACGTCAGACAACTACTACCGCATCCACATCACGACTCAGCGCGTCACCATAGGCAGAAGCCAGAGCACTCTCCCCACCAACATCAGTGCAGCAGAGACCGACCATTTCCGTCCTGGCCAGCGGTGGTGAAACACGGCAGAGCGGTGGGGTCGCCGGAAAGAGAGGGAGCGGCCCCGGCGGGCCGGGACTGTCGTCGGTCGGCTCAGCTTTGATCTAGCCGCGTGGTTCGCGCACCTGTGCCTGTACGCCGGCCTGCGCCAACGGAGCGCCGCGCGGCGGCACGAAACGTTCGGTGAAAACGGGAACCATTCACCAGCCGGGCTACTTCTCGACATGCCAAAGACGTGTTGCACCCCGGAAACCAGAAGGAACTATTGTGTCACTGCTATCTTGATGTGCCGAGTGTCCAGACGCTAAAATGCATTTGTAATAAGAATAATACAAAGCGTCAGCGGCCGAGCCGGTCCATGTCCCCTACAAATCAAGCTGAGCTCACTGGGCGCGATAAGGCGTGAGGATATTACACATTCAGATTCATGCTGCATATTCTGATGCAGACGTCGATTCTGCCAAAGTTTGAAGCCAGAACGAAGTGGTTTCGTCTAGCCAGGAATGTAGTGCTTCGTTCCAATGAAGCCGTTTCACTCGTCGAGTCTCCAAAAAAGGTCTTGCGTTGCGTCAGATAGAAACCAGAGCCTAGAAACTTCCCGTCAGTGGGCGGTTGGAAAATTCGACTTCAATCGACTTCAAAAAGAGTGTTATACCCTAAACAAAGACGGAAAGCACGAGCTAATGCAGCTTGTTTCATAACGACCTTGCGCTCAATAGGAATGCCATCTAGTCAAAAGTATAGCTATCACTTCACATAGAGTTAACGACCAGCAATCATTTCACGTCGTTCATAGCCATATCCCGATGAAATAAACGTTTCATCGTGCCGTCCAAAACTATCCACTTCAGCAATAAACGAAACAAATAAAGCCCGTCGAGTTTTCGTTGGACAATGAACCGTATAGTTACGGTAGCGGACAGTCACCGCAGCCCCGTTGCACGCCCTCCTTTCCGACCAGCTGTACCCCCCCCCCCCCGACGGCCGGGGGGGGGGGCGGCGCGACTGAAGCGGCGGCGACATCAGCGATAGCCTCGGCGTGACAAGGCCGCGGAGAAACCGACACGGTACAAATACACGGACCGGTCGCACGGTCCGGACGGACGGCCGGCTGCAGCGCGAGCCGTGCTGACACCCTGCTGTCGCCGCCCCCCCTCCCTCCCGGAGTGGTATCACAAAAGCCGGGCCAGAGCCCGATGGGACTCAACGGGCGGTGGGCGCGGCGTGACCCGATGCGCAGGCCTGGCAGAGTGTGCAGGTCGTGAAATAATGAAAGGTTGCCTGGCCGTGCGATACACGTTCAGTCACAGATGCATTTGTGCTCACGGCATTAAACGGTGACCGTATACCATCCAGGAAGAAAAATTTAAATTCCCCACAAGAATCAACCAAATCACATTTCGTACATTTGAGCTGGCCTCATTAACGCCGCAATAGCCAATTCTTTAGCGAATTAGCTGTGCTTACGAAGAGCATGATGTACTGCGATCGAAATTGGCGGCCCGGCTATGGCACCCTCAGGCCCAGGCCCGGCCTTAGGCCTGGGGCTACCTACTGACGGACTCGGGCCTCGGGGCCAGTGAGCGGCTGTGGCCAGCCGTGGTTGCTGCGACTGGTTCCAGTCTCAGCTGCGCCGCCAGCCGTCGACAAAAACGCCACAGCGCGCCGCCATTTTGGATGATGGCCGGGCCGGTTTTTGCTGTGCGGCGGCTGCGATTGAAGCGGTCGGCGCGGCTGCTTTGATCCGCCTGCGCGCCGCGCCGCTCGGGAAACGTTACATCAGACTCATTGTTTGAATTCTAATCGTGACTGAGGAGCGCGTGCGGGGCCCGCCGGCGCAGTGGCCTCGGCCGGTCCGAGCTCGGAAAGGCGGGCCGGGCCGGGCCGGCCAGAGGCCGTTCCAAGAACAAGATGGTAGTTAGACGGGCAGCGCCGGCTGGCAGCGGGCAGCGCCCGGCACGATACGCCGGCTGTTCCGCCGACTGAGGAGCCGCTTTGTTCGGTGGTGAGGTGCGTGTCTTACCTCGTCATCCGTGTCGTAGAGCCGCGTCTCGTCTGTGGAGCTGGCACAGCGGTGGCCGCGGCAGCAGCGCGAGGAGCTGCCGCCCCCCAGCGCCGAGTGACCGCAGTCGCTCTCCGACACCAGACCTGCGGGGGAACGGATATCCGTCAGATGCACCCGGGAGGGAGAGAGGGTTCTCAAAGTAAATACAAATAGCACAATAGAGAGGCAGAAACACTTACCTACATAAATAAAAGAAAAAAATGAATTTAGATGTAAAGGTATACCTAAAAATGTTTATTTTGCCGTGCAAATAAACGTTTAACCACTTAACCCTCGCCCGCACATGGGGGGGGGGGTGGTTGCCACCCCCCCCCCCCCCCAGGTAGTCTTTCTGCTCTGCACTCAACATTTTTAGAGCTAGAAGGCTGATTTTTCGTATAGCTGCTCCTCTATCCTTTCTTGATGTCCACTGAAAATTTCAAGTTTCTGTGATTTTTGGTTTCGGAGATATGACCAGGGGTGGATTTTTTTGTTTTTTATTGGGGTTGCACAGCCCTGAAAGGGCGCCCAAAGCGGTTCTGAGGGGCGCAATAGTCTGGAAGTGGGCGCCACCAGGTACGGTCGTAAACTTGGCGTTGGGGGAGGGGGGGGGGGGGCGAATTAGCAAAGGGGCCCCTGTAGACCCTCGCTGGGGGGCGGTGTGTTAGCTTAACCCGCGTACCGCGGAGGGGGGGGACGAATATCCGCCCCCCCCCCTCCTCCTGAAGTTTTTCGTAAGTAGCGGAAAACTTCTGAAACCAGTATGAGACCCTTATATAGCCCGGCGTAAGATCATTTAAGGCCAGTATTGAGATTGACCCTCATAAACCGGGTGAGACCTCGCACAGCAGTATGGGTCTTTGAACTCCAACGTGGGTCTTACGAGACCTGCCTGAGCCATCAGAGGCCAGTGCGGGCCCGGGGTCATCAAAGGCCAGTGCGGGGTCGTCAAAGGCCAGTTCGGAACCTCTGAGATGGTGTGAGCCCTTGAGGCCAGCGTTGGTCCTTGAGAGGTCAATGTGGGACCCCTTGACTGGTATAGGCCCTAAGAGACATGTGTGGTGCTAATGCGACCCAAAATAGACACAACTAACGAAATGGGGCTCTCAGAGACTAGCAGCGGCCCTTAAAAACCTGCACGGGCCAAACAGATCCACAGGGGCCCTCCGAGATCGGCAGAGAATAAGAAGATAGCATGAGGCGCCTATGATGGGCAGGCCCGGGCTCTCAAAGACCTAAATGGAACTATCAGAGACCAGGGACCCTTGGCAGCAGACATGGGCCTCAGAAACCGATGTGACCCCGATATGGTAATAGACCTTAATGCCGGCCCGCTGCGACGAGATAACGGCCCTCAAATTCCGAAATTCCGACATGGGGACCAACAGAGACTGACAGGGAACCTTGGAGGACGGCATGAAACGCCAAAAGTTCTTCCTTGGACCCCAGAGACTAAAGATGGGACTCTCAGAGTCTGGTGCGGGGCCCTCTGAGGCCTGTTTTGGGCCACCAGGGTCCGGTTCGGTCCATCAGATGCCGGTTATGGCCCTCAAAAGCCGGTTTGGGACCCTGAGTGGCCACTGGCCAGTACTGGCCCTCCAAAACCAGTTGGTCATCAGAGGCCAGCCCAATATGATCCCTTACAGGCCAGTGTGGAGCTCTCGGAGGTCAATGTGGGCCCTCAGAGCCCAGTGCGAGGCACCCAAAGTTCAATCTTGAGCCCCCAGCGACCGGAGTGGGTTCATCAGAGGCTAGTGTGGGTCCCTCAGAGGAGCCCAATTCGGGGCCCTCAGAGGTCGGTGTAGGGCCCTCAAAGGCCAGTATTGGCCCTCAAAGGCCTGTATGGGGTCCCCAGGCTCAGAGGCCGCTGTGGGCCCTCAGGGACCAGACTAACCTGGCACCCCAGAGAATAGGGCCATCAGTGGCGGTGTAGAGACCCCATAGACCGACTGGGGCCCATTGAGGCCAGTTTGGGGCCCTCAGAGTCCAGTGTGGGGCCTGTTATAAGCGACAGTAGGGCTCCCGCTTGCATTGTGTCTCGAACAAGACTGGTCCACATTCCAACCGCGCCCGCTGATCCCAGCCGTCCGCCCATGCGCCAGCGGGCAAGTCATCGCAGAGGCGGCTCCAGGGAGACAATCGAGGAGCACACTACCACAGGGCCCCTAAAGACCGTCATGGGTCCTCAGAGGCCGGCATAGAGCCCTCAGAAGCCAGTACGGGGCCCTCAGAGGCACCCAAGGGACAAGGGCCAGCCTTGGGTGTCAGTGACAGAAATGGGGTTATCAGCAGCCGGTGTGAGACATTTAGAGGCCGGTTTGGGGCCCTCAGAGGCCAGTTTGGGACCCTTAGAAGCCAGTTTAGGGCCCTCTGGGCTCTGAGACCAGTACAGGGCCTTCAAAGGTCAGTTTTGAACCATTAGAGGCCGACGTGGGTCCTCAGAGGCCAGTGTGATTTCTACAGGCCAACGTGGAGCCCTCAGAAGTCAGTATGGGGCCCTAAAAGACCGGACAGAGCGTCCTCAAAAGCCAGGATGGGCCCTCAGAGGCCAATGTTGGTCCTAAGAGACCGGCATCGGGCCTTCAGAAGCCAGTACGGGCTCTCAGAAGTGCCCAAGGGTTAGTCTTTGTCCGCCAGAGACAGAAATTGGGCCATCCGAAGCCACGGTGTTGGGCCCTAGGAGGCCAGTTTGGGCCGTCAGAGACCAGTTTGAACCCTCAAAAGACCAGCGTGGGTCCGTACCGGCAGTGTGAGGCCCTCAGAGACCAGTACAGAGCCTTCAAAGGGCAGTTTGGAACCATCAGAGGCCGACGTGGGCCCTCGCATGCCGGTGTGGTATCTTTCAGGCCAGCGTGGAGCCCTCAGAGGTCAGTGTGGGGCCCTAAAAGACCAGCATGGGTCGGTGTTGGACCCCAGAGGCCGATGTGGACCCTTAGAGACCGGCATCGGGCCTTCAGAAGTCAGTACGGGCCCTCGGGGACACCCAAAGGCCAGTCTTGGTCCCCCAGAAAAAAGAAATGAGGGCATTAGAGGCGTGGACCCCCAGAGACCAGTTTGGGAGCCCTCGAGACCAGAACAGGGCCCTCAAAGGCCAGTTTGAGGCCCTCAGAGGTCGATGCGGGCTCTTAGTGACCGGCACCCAAAGGTCAGTCCTGAACCCCAGAGACAGATGAGGCCATCAAGAGATCAGTGTGGGGCCTTCAAAGGCCGGTTGGGGGACTCCTGATGCCGCTTTAGGGCCCTCAAGGGCCAGTGGAGGGCCCTGAGAGGTCGATGTGGGCCCTCATCGGTCGATGTGGGCCCTCATCGGTCAAGGTGGGCCCTTGAAGGCCACTGAAGCGCCCTCAGAAGTCAGGATACTCAAAGACCGGTATAATGGGGGCTGTTACATAATACCTGGCGTTGGTTTCTTGAGCCTCGTGACAATCGGGTAAGAGCCAGGGCCCCTACGCCCATCTGGGCCCATCGGTTGTTTAAGGGGGCAAATTATATGATGGCCCCTGATTTGTCTTTGGGGGTCCATGACCCTGATGCCCCCCCTGCGACCTCCACTGGGCACCACCCCCACCCCTCACTGAGCGGTGAACGGCGCAACAGGAATCGAAATCCACGATTTTTTTTTTAACTGGTCATTTTTGTATGTCCGACAGCTCTATACGGCCTTGTGACAGCTCAAGCTCTTGAGAGGAGGGTAGTACCTACATAAGAGGGGGCGGCGATGGCAGTTGCACTCGAGGCGGCAGCGGCCAGCGCCTACACTTAGAGGGGGCGGCACCTACATTTTATGGGCTAACCCCTAACTTGAGGGGCGGCACCCACGCATGGGGGGGCGGCATCTATCTACATGTGAGGGAAAGGCACCTTCATTTCAAGGGGTGGCACCTACACTTAGGGGGTGGCACCTACATTTGAGGGGGCTGCACTGCAACTAGGCCTAAGGGGGCGGCAACTATACCCTAGGGGGTGCCATCTACATTCGAAGGGACGGCACCTACATTTTATGGGATGACCGATGACACCTATGCATAAGTGGCCGGGGCCAACATTTGAGGGGGCGGCGCGGCACCTTCATTCGAGGGGGTGGCACCTGCATTCAAGGAGGGCCGGCACCTACATTCGAGGGGCGGCACCTGCATTCGAGGGGGCGGCACCTGCATTCGAGGAGGGCTGGCTCCTACATTCGAGGGGGCGGCACTAACATTTGAGGGGGCGGCACCTACATTCGACGAGGGCCGGCATCTACATTCGAGGGGGCGGCACTAACATTTGAGGGGGCGACACCTACATTCGAGGAGGGCCGACATCTACATTCGAGGGGGCGGCACTAACATTTGAGGGGGGGGCACCTACATTCGAGGGGCGGCATTTAGGTACATTTGAGGGGGCGGCACCAACATTCGAGGAGGGCCGGCATCTACATTCGAGGGGGCGGCACTAACATTTGAGGGGGCGGCACCTGCATTCGAGGAGGGCCGGCACCTACATTCGAGGGGGCGGCACTAACATTTGAGGGGGCGTCACCTACATTCGAGGAGGGCCGGCATCTACATTCGAGGGGGCGGCACTTACATTCGAGGGGGCGGCACCTACATTCGAGGGGCGGCATTTAGGTACATTTGAGGGGGCGGCACCAACATTCGAGGAGGGCCGGCATCTACATTCGAGGGGGCGGCACTAACATTTGAGGGGGCGGCACCTGCATTCGAGGAGGGCCGGCACCTACATTCGAGGGGGTGGCACTAACATTTGAGGGGGCGGCACCTACATTCGAGGAGACAGCGCATACATTCGAGGGGCGACATTTACATTTGAGGGGGCGGCACCTACATTCGAGGGGGCGACACCAACAATCGAGGGGGCGGCACCTACATTCGAGGGGGCGGCACCTACATTCGAGGGGGCGGCACATTCGAGGAGGGCCGGCATCTACATTCGAGGGAGAGGGCGGCACTAACATTTGAGGGGGCGGCACTTTCATTTGAGGGGGCGGCCCCTACATTCGAGGGGCGGCATTAAGGTACATTTGAGGGGCGGCACCAACATTCGAGGGGGTGGCACCTACATTCGAGGGGATGGCGCCTACATTTAATGGGCGGCACCTACATTCGAGGGGGCGGCACTTACACTTGAGGGGGCGGCACCTACATTCAAGGGGGCGGCACCTACATTCGAGGGGGCGGCACCTACATTCGAGGGGGCGGCACCTACATTCGAGGGGCGGCAATTACATTCGAGGGGGCGGCACCTACATTCGAGGGAGTGGCACCTACATTTGAGGTCTGAGGAGGCGGCAACTACACTAGATAGTTGACGGGTGCCTATTGCCTACATGATGGGTGGGGCTCTTTTCAAAGATGGTGCCAAGTCAACGGGTGGCATAGAGTTTTGGGATGGCTCAGGGTTATGGGGGCGGCACGTATTCGAGTCGCCCGCCAATTTATTTCAGTTGTAAAGTTGGGGTTGCACAAACCGATGTTGGGGTTGCACAATTCAAAGTTGGGGTTGCACGTGCAACCCCAACTTAATATAAAAATCCACCCCTGGATATGACCTTGTTTTTCAGGTCATGTCATGACCCAAATGGCCAATTCTCGACATCTTTCGCTTGCCATGGGCCTTGTGAGCTTTTGACACCCTGATTTCGGCCTTTTTTGCCAGTCTTACCTCCCACCTATCATGGAACATGTTGTTCGACGATGTACAGGGGTCAAGGTCAGGGTCAAGGTCAACCTAGGTCATCTAAGATAATTGCGTTTTAGGCAAGCTGAATTTACTTTTTGTGAAGTTTTTTGACTGCATTTTTGGTAAAAGCTTCTCAGATCATGATTTCATGTAATATAGACCCAAAAACAACCGGTGCACACATCAGTATACACACAGACACACACAGACATACAAACACATATAATTGACCTTGACCTAACTTGACCTGAAATGACCTCAGCAGCAAAATTCTGGTCGGGTAGTGTGACAAAGAGGTTCTAGCTGGCTTGGCACCAGAAAACAGCATCGTCATCGGTATTTGATAAGCAGCGCACTTGATATCCAACGGTGACTCAAAACAGCAATATTTTTTAGTTTGACCTGACCTGGAAGGTCAATGACTGACCTGAGAAGGTAAAACTGGGTATCATTGGATTCGTCTCTTCCCAAAGAATCTTTTTGGTCTTTACTGCTAAGCTCTATCTCCAACAGGAACGAAATGGCGCGGGGGGGGGTGGCAACCACCCCCCCCCCCCCCCCATGTGCGTTCTAGGATGGGAAAATAGCATGTGCGGGCGAGGGTTAATGTGTGTTCCAGAGTCGTCCTCAAAAACCACTTCCAGGAAGTGAGGACCATTAGTAACTGCGGAGTGTGCTGCCCAGAGCCAGGCCCACCGTATGCACCAGATGGATGCACTCTGACTGCCGGGGCACGGTGCAGGGCGGCTCGGAGATTCGCCGAAATCCTGCGCCGTCGAGTCAAGTCCTCGGCTTAGCGCAGCGAGGATGTTACAGACAGACGGCCGAAGCGTGCTTGGAAAGACGCCCACCAAGCCCAGCTGGCCGCTCTGGCTACACCTGTGCAGACAGTTTTCGGAAACGGCTCCTCGGCCGTTTCCGAAAACTGTCAAAAAAGCCTGGATTTGGTCTAGTGCATGCTGCTAAAAAAGAGCGGTAAAACTGGCAGTTCTGCATCTACAAATGACGAGCTAACAGATATATCCACCCTCAGCCCACCAGTACCAGTACAAATACCGGTACACCTGAGTGGCCGCGGAGTACACCGACCAGAGATCCCGGGCGGCCCGGTACGGCCGGCGCCGCGCGGCCGGCGGCAGCGTTTGATGCCAAGGTCATCCTCGGTGCCAGCGCCGGCCGGCCCACACTCGGCACACAGACACTCCCTCCGCTCTCCCCAGCCCGGCCCGGTCCGCCACTCAGGACGACCCCGCTTCGCTGCTAAAACAGGAAGAAAGACGCTCCGCTGGCGCTTACGGAGCAGAGCAAGTGGAGATGGTAACGATAGCATGGATTAGCGGCACCGCAAAGGTTGCGGTTAGATGAGAGGAGACCGACACGTAACGGTCGACACACTGATCTGCCGGCTGACGGGGGCGGACAGCGGCCCCCTCGACCTGTCTCTGACAGCGGGGCACCGACCTTCAAGCAGCCAGCTGCAGCAAGAGACGTGCAGCTCAGCTAAGGGGCGGGACACCAGATGTGCGCAGGGTGACGAGAATAATTCACAAACGTCAACCGCTAAAATTAATTTTAGTGAAGGTGATATGATCCAATGAGCATTAATCCAATATCTCAGTAATTTATTTAGCTACTAACGGTCTTCTGTGAAATATGAAGCGAATACACCGGATCTATCCCGGTGTACGGTTTCCGCCGGTCTCGGCATTGGACAGTCTGGCAAGCCAGGACCGGAACAGAGGCACGCCGACCGGTCCCCCCCCCCCCCCCCGCCGCGGCGGCCCGTCTAATATTCCGTTTGATATCCACTTCAAAGCGTGCGCGGCGAGTCACGACGACTTCAAAGGGCGCCGCCAGAGAGGGTGTTGCCGGAGCCAGCCGACGACACCGAGGCGAGGGTCGGAAGGTCGCGGGGCAGGTGCGACCCGCGGGGGGGGGGAGGGGCGGGGGGACGACACAGCCGCAAGAGCCAAAGGTGCGGCGCTTGTTGTAGATGTGGCGGACTGAGCTGTGGAGCGTTCGGCATGTCGGCTGACATGTAAATGAATTTTGGTCATTGACCAATGCCATTCCGGCATTGTTTGATGTTCTAATCAGGGCGGTGAAAAGGGCAAGTACTTCCAAAGCATAGCAAAGTGACTGGATTTAGCTTGTTTTCTGTGATGTTAGGCTTTGCACACAATGACAAAGTTCATGTTCCCTTTGATCATACACGAGCTTATAAATAAACCAGGCTTTGGATGCCCCAGTAAAACGAAATGTCACTGCAGACAGCTAGGGAGGGGGTTCCCGAATAAGGGCTCCCTCCCGCAGCGGATACTACGGGCTTCTGCTTTTGGAGCCGGCAATAGCAGGCGACATCAAACGAGCGCGGGCGTTAGATGCACGCGGCGATAGAGGGGATCAATGGGCCCGGTCCGAGGCCGCACTGCCGGCGGCTCCTTTGATCCTGCTGCACAGAGGGGTGCCGGGGACTGGGGCCGGCCAGCAGCGAGAAACAAACGCCAGGAAAGTGCGCAGCGCGCGCGCAGCCGCCGCCGCGCCATATACAGCGCTGCTGCGCCGCCTGACGTCACCGGCTGCCAAGCGGCTGGCCGGAGCCGGTTCTGCCTGCTGAGCGGAGCCGGCGGCGCGCCCGACTCGTGAGCCGACCGTCGGCCCGACCATGGCGTGAGCGCGCTCCAAAGCGGCGCCGACAAAAGTCAGCCGCCGCTCAGCCGGCCGCGTCACGAGCCACTATTTACGCCCGCCGGCTAAGGAGGGCCGCCGCCGCCAGCCGACAAACCATGAGCGGACCGATTAGCAGGCGTAAGTAGGACTTTTGGGCCGACCCACTGACAAACCTCCGCCCGACCAGCGGCGCAGTGACGTCACGCCGCTCCGCTCAGCGACGCATTAGAGCTGCATATCGTGGCGTCGATCTGCGGCAGCCCGGAGGTGGCGCCTCACTCGGCCCAATTAGTGTTCCAAACCAGACAGCGGCACGGGCAGAAGGCGCCAGAAAACGGCGCCAGGCCAGCCGAGGCGGCGTTACGGCAGCCTTGTCATGCTTGACCCTGGCCATCAGTGATCATAGTTCAGTCCAGCTCAGTTCATCCTTTCTGAAACTGAGGTATAGGTAAAGCCGTTTAATTTTTAAACGCTTAACCGTTTCGTGCATTTACTATCCTACATTAATGTCAACCAGTGACCAGTTGCACGCTATATTTACGGCAGCGGTATCCATACTTCAAAGAACGGTGACCTAATAGGAAGACGAACGGTTAAGTTGCGGCTGAGTTGGCGTCCCTGGTTGGTCACGTCAGCGGCGGAGCGGCCACAGGAAGACTGGCGCCGTGACGCCGGGGTGACGGTGCGGCCGTCACGCGGCTGGATGCACCGTGCAGGTCAGCGCGGGCCGCCATGGCCGGCCGGTGCACACGGGCCGCCGCGCTCGGGCGCGCGGCCGCCGCAGCGGCGCCATCCCGCTGGCGCCGCGCCGCTAAATTGTAGGGTGTTGATGGTTGGCAGCGCGCCAGAGCGGCGCGCTTTGATCCGCCGCGCCGATGGGCCCGGGCGCATGTTATTCGCTGGCGGCCGGCTTCAAACGGCGCCGCCGCCAGAGATAAGCCGGCGGCAGCGGCGGCGGCCGGCCGGGGGGGAGGGCGGAATTTGGCCGCGCGCAGCCCGGAGAGAGCGGGCAGAGGGGAGAGCGGCAGAGCGGCGGCGGAACCGGGCGGCGAGCCGGACGCGGCCCAGCTACGCACCGGCGCGGCGGGGAGGGACGGAGGGGAGACTGGCGCGGCCCGTGGGGGCGAGTGGAGTGGGGAAACGGGACGGACGGCAGGGGCGGCGCATACGGTATGGGGGCCCAGCGATTTTGTGGGCATTCCAAAACAATATGCAGCGGGAACAAAGTAAAATGTGTGCTTAATAGGGCATCTATCCAGTGGAAGTAAAAGTAATCCAGTGGAACACTTATGGTAGTAAAAGTACCTACAACCTAACATAAAAAATAAATTTACGGTAATATTGCGATATTCGAGGCAAAAGGACTCGGGAAGTTTTCGCGAGCGTCCAATTCTAAAATCCACACGCATGTGTTCAGACTATTGTTTTAGAAAACGATCCTACAATGGAAAGAACAGTTTAATATCGGTACCTATCTAGCCCTAGGACCAAAACCGTGTCACTATTCAGGGCGACCAGTTCGACGTTTTGTTTTAATGTCCTACAAAACGTGTCATCCCACATCGCAACACAACAGAACTCACACCAAAGCACAAGCTCACTCGACAACAAAGCAACAATGACAGGCATCCATCCACAAAAACGCCATTTCCACAACTAACATACCTGGCATCGTCTTGTATCCGCCGAGCACCTTCATTTTCCACCACTTCAGGATCGTGGCCATTCTGTTCCCGACTCTCCGCAGGATCACATTGCACTCCGTGACACCTCCTCACTAGCACTTGGCGTCGAGCTCGCCTGCTCTTGCCGCCCTGACCGGCGCTGCTCTCCAAATCACCACGAGCACCGCACGCGCGACCGCTCCATACAACCGCTCTCAGATCTCTGGCGCGGGCGGCGCGGTGGCGGCGCGGCGGCGGCCGCGGGGGGGGAACACTAGCGCCGCCCTGCGGCCACTCGGAGCGACCGGGAACCTCCGAGAGGCCGCCGGCGGCGCTCGGTATGCGCGCCGGGCTGGAAAGGGAGACTCGAGAGTGGAGAGGGTTGAGGGAGGGACGTGGGACATGGGACAGTTAGGAGAACCGGCAGGTCTAGGGGCTTTGCTATTCGAAAGATTTCCACACTAAAAAGCGTTCAAAATCATGAAGAAAGTACTTCGGTCATGTGTAAGGTCAGGTCAAAGGTCAGGTCACAAGAGGTCATTAATCATTATAGTACATTTTTCAGTGTTAGCGTTACTGCCTACTGGGAATATGTTCGCAAAGCTCGCGAACTCAGCACTATTTGAGCAAGAAAGTCAGCCCTTTCGGTAGTGTCTTATAACGTATTTAGGTAACCTACACGAATGACGAAGTGAACGGCATTCGAGTTTCAACGCGGCAAAAACCAAAACCGCTCTCTGTCGTCTGCAACCGTTACCAACCGCTCAGGTCTATGATGAGGTCATTGAAGGTCTATTGTCTGGGTTGTTCACCTAAAACCGGACCCGACCTTTGGGTCTTTGAGCTGACCTCAGAGGTCACCAGTTGGACTATACGGTTCATGCTCTGTTGGAGGGTGACCCCCTCCCCCCTCCCCTTGCGGTATGTGGCATACCTTATCATAAGTGCTATATGTTTTGCGCACATGTGCAAATTCAAAACTAAGGTCCCTCAATGTCAGGTCGCCAGGTCGCGTCAAGTGACCTAACATCAGGAAAAGTTACGATGCTCAGCATAGCTACAATAACCGAACGTTGGGGTTGGGCATTAAAAGCTTAAAGCGATTGGTTAAAGTAACAGTACGCATGATACGTACTTGGTTACTTACGCCTATATCTCGAGTTATGATATCGGTGACCTAAGCTCAGTTCAATTTTGTGACTTCTCCATTTGTATGTCGATATAGGTAAAAAATGAGCTCGCCGCTCGGTATTTCTCTTTTGGACATAGGCGGCGGAACGGGGGGGGGGGCACCGGGGCACCGTGCCCCCCTTTGATTTTGGCATTTTAACATTAGCCCTCTGGGCGTTGCATGGATTGAATGGGACCAAAAGCCGGTGCAGTGCCCCCTCCCCCCTTAATTGAAGGTGTTCCGCCGCCATTGCTTTTGGACGAGTCATACGGCTCTCAAACATCGTGAAACTGAAACTGGTAAGCACATTGCAAAAAATGAATCGGAAAATTAATTCCCTGGTCCGCCTTTAATCGTTATACCTCTGAGGTAATTAATCAAATCATGTAAGGTCACCATACTTCGATAGCCACAGGTCACTTGATTGAAACACGCTCAAGCGATGAAAGCCTTGCAAGCGTTCAAGTTAACGATATTGAGCGAGATATACACACTCGCAGTATGACCTACTCCAGTCGTCATGACCTCGTACACACAGAAAAATATTAACACCGTTAGCGGTGTAATTGCACAGTACATATCTGAGCACTTGAGGAAAGTTAATTTAGTCCCTTCCCCGCTTAAATTACTCGCGCTTCTAAATGAACACCAGGAAGAAGGTAATAGAACACTGTTAGGAGGGTTGGGTGTTTTGCTACATGTAGTAAAACACCCAACCCTCCTAACAGTGTTCTATTACCTTCTTCCTGGTGTTCATTTAGAAGCGCGAGTAATTTAAGCGGGGAAGGGACTAAATTAACTTTCCTCAAGTGCTCAGATATGTACTGTGCAATTACACCGCTAACGGTGTCAATATTTTTCTGTGTGTAGAGTTGACGTTTTTGGGTCAAATAACAAAGGACGCCATTTAATTGCGTCCCAGAAAAGCTATTTCTGGCACCTAAAAGCTGACTCGCCCCAAAATTGGTCCTCAGCACCTATTTGGTGGATACCAGCACCAATCATGGAAAATGACCTTAATTAGCTGTTTCTGGCACCTATTCATCGGTACGCCTTACTCTTTTTTCTGAATCTGGCACCTAAATGCTGAGCGTAGCACCAATCTAGTAGAAAAATGAACTACTGGCTGGTAGAATCATGTTGTTCTGGTATAATGACCCCTGGAGTCTAGCCTAAAGGTTGCCAGTGCAGCTACACTCTAAGACAGCCCCGTAGTGATCTCAGCATTGTATATGACGTTTAAGTAAGCAAATAATATTGATTTGTTTGAAAAAACAATGTCATTTAAATATTTTAAAGTATTTATTTGTAATGCTTAAAGGGAAACATTTTTGTGAGTAATCGTCTCGATTTTGACCATTAAAACGGGTATTGTATTTTTTGGACGTCATCAAATAGCTCCAAAAAAGAAATGTGATGTTTTCATTCCGTTCAAGGCCGCTGGAGAAACGCGGGATCTTGCGTGGGACATTGTCCGTTGTTTGCCGCGCAGAGTTGTGCCGTGGTTGTGCCTTTTTCATCCGTTTCTTACTTATGTCATATGTGTGCATGAAGCTTTGATTTTGTTTTTGGTTATTGTGTGGCCGGTCAGTCAAACGCCCCTGTAGAAACCGGATGCTGCGTTTGATCGAGACGGAGTCTGACGATGATTGCAGAAAGCTAATAATATTGAAAAGAGTTGCGTGGCATGTCTGTTCGGAGTTGACATTTTGCTTTAGGTACTCCAGTTTATGACCTGAGAGCCTGACTGGAAGTGACGGATCCAAACTTTTCACGTTAAGATGGCTGAGGGTGCAATAATCTCTAGTCTCTACATAGCGGGCTGGTATAGGAGCGTCTTGCTATGCTGCACCATAGCTGGCTCAGGCTAGTGATTCTCTTTTGGCTAGAAATGGCATTAATCATTATCTCCACTGGCGAAAATGGCACTTGACATCACCGAATGCAACGCTCATGTTGTAGGATACATAAAATCAGGAAGATTACGCGAATTAGGTAGGCAAACGTGGAATAAAATAGGTGCTGGATGTTTTGGTTTTGGTGCTGAATCAGCAAACAGCAAATACGGAGTTCAACTAGACGATCTGGCAACTTTAGGCTGTGTGGAAGCAATTAGGTGCCAGATTCAGATATTAGGGTCGAATAAGCATTTTGGGGCTGATCAGCAATTAGGTGCCTGAAACAGCTTTTTAGGGACCAGAAACAAATATTCCCCAATAACAAATAACTTGTATATCATTCAACATCGACATCCTCTCTATGAGAGAATGCTAATAAAATTTATATCAACAGTTTTTGCAGAAAAAGTATTCGGCAAAAAGTCCATTTCCACAGGGTTTTTTTCTGGAGCATAAACCTTTGAACCCGCCGGGAGTGAGACAAGCGAACACAAGAGCAGTTCTGAACACCACTAACGTCCTCTAAGCAAGATGGTATTTTGACTTCTCATTCAGGTTATCCCTCTTTCGGCCACCCTCTAACCTCTCGGGTTACCCACAGCTTCCACTTCCCCGTTACCCACAGACCAAAGTTCTGACGGCTCCCGTTACCCACAGACCAAAGTTCTGACTTCTCCCGTTATCCACAGGCTAAAGTTTTGAGTAACCTCTCCTATTACCCACCGTTCTGACCTCTCAGGCTACCCACAGCCCCGACCTCTCGGCTACCCACAGCCCTGACCTCTCGGGTTACCTCAGTTCTGATGGCTCTCGGGTTACCCACAGCCCCGACCTCGCGGTCCGTCCGCCGCCGCCGGCCCTGTCTGTCTCCGTGACCTGCGGCGGCAGTGACCGATGTACCGAGGTGCTGGGAACGACCCGCCCTGCTGCCGGCCACCGCCCTCCTCGGGCCGAGCGGGCGCAATTATCCGTCATAACCCTTCCGACCGGCGCTCTGATAATTACCGAATCGCGGCCTAATAGCCGGCTGCGGGCGACATCAAACGGGTGCCGCCGGCCGCCGGCCGCGGGCCGCGCGGATGGCGTCCTTTGTGCAGCGTACCACTCCCAGGCGGCTCTTCATTACCGCCGCCGATCACGGAAATTAGCCGCTTCAAAGGTGCCGCCCGCCCGGCGCCGCATCAAAGGAGCCGCCCGCCGCCGGTGGCACGTGCGACGAATGGGAACAGGTGGTGTACCGTATTTGATGTCGCCGCCGGTCGTGCGATGCGGTCGTCCGTCGGCCAGGTGACGAAGGGGAGGAGCGGAGGCTGGACCACCGCCGCGGCCAGTCGACAGATGTCCGCCGATCCGCCGTGATACGTGTGTCGGGGCTGCTGGTTTCAGCTGCCGTAGTTACACGGCTCAGCAGCTGCATGCGTATTTACAAATTGCAACCGAGCTCCGCCGTGGGGTAAGGTGGGCAGGGGTTTTCGCACTACGGCTGCGGTTGAACTACCGTCTGTGGTAGAAACTTCAGGATGATGGCGCGTTTCATACGAAATCTGGCGCAATGTTTATTTGCTTCTGAACTTGTATTGTTATTGCTGTGAACTCTTGAAGTGGGGGTGTTTCAATTACAGTTTGTGGATTATTTGGGTTTCTTGATATAAAAATCGAATAATATTATGAAACATTGTGTGGAAACTGCAAATACTGATATAATCAATTGCTTAGTTTGGGAATTGATACACATTTTGTAGAGGTTTGTCTGGCAAATCGTGTAACAAACTTCAAGCCTATCATGATCTGAAGCTGTTGTAACAAATCAAAATTGCTTTGATGTTCCATAGTACCTTGTTGGAAAGACTGGAGCATGGTTCAAGATGATGTGTAAAAATTCAAGATTTGTGCAAAAGCTTACGACTGAAGAGTGAAAACAGTTCTATATGATGGCTCAATCAAATGTGGAAATGGACGACAAAAGTAGAGTTTCAACATTCGAGCATGTGAGAATAACTTCAGAACTTCATAGTTCTTGTAGCATTGCATTCTTCTTTTGTACAGTTCTAGGTTTTGCTAGGGTATTTCAATTTCAATGTGTCAGTTGAGATATATGTGGATTGCGGACAAAATTTAGAATCATTGCATGGTAGATATGTACTTGTTCAGTAAAAAGGTATGTGATGAATGCGACGATAAAGTTTTTTATGATTAAATATATGTTCATTGTTGTACCTACAAAAATGCAAGCTTACTAGCACCTAGTTATTGAATCAAATCGAAAGTATTTGCTATTAATGTAAATATGTACCTGCAAAGTATGTCAATAAATTTGTGTGATGTTGACCAGAGAGCTGTATCATCTGGGCATTTATGTTGCTTCTTACATTTGGTGTTAAGCATAGTAATTATGGATGAACTTTGTGCCAATATCTTCAATTCACAGTGTATGTAGCATGTCTACAGCCCTCACTGATCCTGCTATAGCTATAGGCATTTGACTCCAGCAAGACCAAGGGCATGAACTTCACAGTTGCGCAACCCTTTTCTTGTACCACCAGTCACTTTTTTTCCTTAAGGTGCACATGGCAGTGTACACAATAATGCACAGAGGGCCTACACAAAAACAGCATGATTAGTGTGCACTATGATGCACAGCATTGTACCCTGATCATTTGAATATTCTGGTCACTCAAGTCAGGAGACCATTTTTGAATGTCACATTTATTATACATCACTTGTCAAACAAGAGCATGATGACACACATTTTGACAAGCAATCATGGTAATATTCCAATCAATTGGACACCTCCCTAGGCATCATTTTCCAGGAAGGTACTTCTGCAGGTGTTGTGGTAGGTTAGGTTGAATTGGGTTAAGTTAGGTGAAGTAAGGCGGTTAGGATCAGGTCAGACTGTAAGACCTGGTCAGGTTGATTTTAATCTTTCATTCTAATTTGACATAGATACCTATTACCTATGTTTTTGCTCCAGACTGTACTTAATTAGGTAATGAGTTCATTTTGTTTTGTTTTTTATCTGTCTTGTTTTGTGTTTTTGTCCCTTATGTTTTGCCCCATAGGCAAGGGTGGAGCTTTTCCAGGGAAGGTGGTGCTGGTTGGGCAAAAAGCTGTCAAACCTGCAATGCTCGGTTGTTAAGTTAGATTATGTTATTTCAATTTCAATGTGTCAGTTGAGATATATGTGGATTGCGGACAAAATTTAGAATCATTGCATGGTAGATATGTACTTGTTCAGTAAAAAGGTATGTGATGAATGCGACGATAAAGTTTTTTTATGATTAAATATATGTTCATTGTTGTACCTACAAAAATGCAAGCTTACTAGCACCTAGTTATTGAATCAAATCGAAAGTATTTGCTATTAATGTAAATATGTACCTGCAAAGTATGTCAATAAATTTGTGTGATGTTGACCAGAGAGCTGTATCATCTGGGCATTTATGTTGCTTCTTACATTTGGTGTTAAGCATAGTAATTA
Source organism: Amphibalanus amphitrite (assembly GCF_019059575.1). Taxonomy (NCBI): domain Eukaryota; kingdom Metazoa; phylum Arthropoda; class Thecostraca; order Balanomorpha; family Balanidae; genus Amphibalanus; species Amphibalanus amphitrite. The sequence goes on along the minus strand of NW_024882964.1, from coordinate 109,061 downwards.
TGGATGAACTTTGTGCCAATATCTTCAATTCACAGTGTATGTAGCATGTCTACAGCCCTCACTGATCCTGCTATAGCTATAGGCATTTGACTCCAGCAAGACCAAGGGCATGAACTTCACAGTTGCGCAACCCTTTTCTTGTACCACCAGTCACTTTTTTTCCTTAAGGTGCACATGGCAGTGTACACAATAATGCACAGAGGGCCTACACAAAAACAGCATGATTAGTGTGCACTATGATGCACAGCATTGTACCCTGATCATTTGAATATTCTGGTCACTCAAGTCAGGAGACCATTTTTGAATGTCACATTTATTATACATCACTTGTCAAACAAGAGCATGATGACACACATTTTGACAAGCAATCATGGTAATATTCCAATCAATTGGACACCTCCCTAGGCATCATTTTCCAGGAAGGTACTTCTGCAGGTGTTGTGGTAGGTTAGGTTGAATTGGGTTAAGTTAGGTGAAGTAAGGCGGTTAGGATCAGGTCAGACTGTAAGACCTGGTCAGGTTGATTTTAATCTTTCATTCTAATTTGACATAGATACCTATTACCTATGTTTTTGCTCCAGACTGTACTTCATTAGGTAATGAGTTCATTTTGTTTTGTTTTTTATCTGTCTTGTTTTGTGTTTTTGTCCCTTATGTTTTGCCCCATAGGCAAGGGTGGAGCTTTTCCAGGGAAGGTGGTGCTGGTTGGGCAAAAAGCTGTCAAACCTGCAATGCTCGGTTGTTAAGTTAGATTATGTGCAACACTGAATCAATTCTTTTAATTACAGAACTAATATTTTGAATTACACAGACATTTCAAAGCTCCTCAATGCGAACAACATAGTGGTTTGCTAAGCAACGAAGTTCTACAAATAAGCAAAAGTTGGAGGGGCAGAACGCTATTTTTTCTCTGACAGCTTCGTAACTTGTTACGAAGGCACTAAAACTACTTCAGTACAGGGTGTAACGAAATTATCCGGACATCTATTTTTTGCCATATCTGTTTGCACAGTTTCCTCATACTTTCTGATGTTAGAAGTGGGAATATTGGATGAATACGTGCCTCTGCTATCGGTTTTCAACTCAGCAGTGACCTGACCTTGTCATGTGACTGTTGCTCTGAGTAGGAGTCGATTCACAGACGGGTTCACATGGTAGTTGTCGTCCAAGGCAGTTGCGAGAAAGGGATACAATCTCTCCTTTCGTGGTAAAATTGCATGGCGGCATCCACGGCGTCATGAGCCAGAAGCTGGTCTGCCAGCAGCTAGACATCAGCAGCAGCCAATTGCACATCTGCCTGAGGTGTAATAAGCTGGGACTTCGGTGGCAGACTCAGCCCGGTCGCGACCACAAAAGCCGCCCTTTGTCAAGTGGTGAGGAGAGTTGTCAGGATAGCGGCAAGGAAACGGCACCAATCAATCTGCAAATTGACTCGAATTCTTACCAAGTCAGATAATAAGAGATCCCATATCATGGTTTACCGCTACCCGCCCTTTAACTTGGTTCTAGTGCCCTTCAAACTGAAAAAGACAACGAAACTGACGGGAAAACAACCAGTTCACATCCTTTCGCCTCACGCCGGATCGCGTCCACTGGATGAAGAATGATAAGGGTGAGGTGGTCTGGTTGGATGGGTAGCCGTTCGAGCTGTTTTATCCTTTGAACCGTCAAATCGGCCATGTATGGGCGGCCAGCCGCTCGAACTTGCTGGCCTTCGCCGCCGTCAAACATCCGGACAATATCCTGAACTGGAGCATGTTCAGTTGCCTAGCGATCCTCCAATAGGACATAGTGTCACATAATACCACCATCAACGTCAAGTATTACCCCGGAGAAACATACTGGCTAATGAATAGTCGGAGGCGCTCAACCAGACGGTATAGGAGGGCTCGGTTTCTGAACGCGCACTGATGCCTGATTCAAGCCACGCTATCTTCATGCGGGGCGGCGCGCTACTTAAAAGTCCCTAAAAGAACGGGAAGTGATGCCGATAGAACCTTCAATCATTCTGGGCTAACGCTTATGACTTGGAAAAAGTCGCGATCCCAATTCAATTGAAAACCTGTGGGCTCTTGTTCAGCAGGTGACTGAAGAGACGCCCGCCACAAGCACCGCCCAACCGCAGGCACAGGTTTAGACGGCGTTGGTCCGCGTCAAAGCCAGTTTGCTGGAGAATCCATTGGCTGAAATGCTCCAAAACATTCGCCACTGTGTTTTTATGAAAGGTGGCTACATGCTCAGTCAAAATAAAAAGTACCAGAATGTGTTGCTTTTTAATAACAGCGGGAAGAAAGATGTCCGGATAATTTCGTTACACCCCTGTAATGTTCAAATGGTTGCTAAATTCGAAATCAGCTAAACAAAAACTAGTCTAGAAACATGTTAAACTCGAAAAAGTGAACCGGGGTCATCAAAGGTCATTGAGCTGACCTGACTTTCATGTGACACCCACCCTAATGCATGGGACGAGCATCATATCACATGTTTCAACGCTTGAAACCACTTAAAGACTGCAAACGCGCGGCTAATGCGAGCAGACATATCGCCGAATCGCGATTCGGGCCAAACATGGTCTCGAGAAATAGGTCACAGGTCAAAGGTCATTTGGGTCAGGGTCATGAAATTTTCAGGGTAGGAGTAAAATTGATAAAATCGGGGGTATTGAAAGTTTCGTCGCGATCGGACGGTTTTTACGCGAGTTACTCACGAAAAACCGATGGGGTCCGCTCAACGCCTCCCCCTATACGGCCGAGGGAAAAGCGCAACCAAAAAGGCAAAAATACGCACATGCGATAACCTATACTGCGAAAAAAGGTGCATCATTTTTTAACGTCGCCGACAAATTGTAATTACCCCAAGCTCAGGCAGCTGTATGGTAGAAAATGCCCCAACTGAAATACACTACGGCGCAAATAAAATACCCTACGGCGGAGCTCGGTTGCAATTTGTAAATACGCCAGCTGCATATACATACAGCAGCTGGTACACCGTACAAGGTTCAGACAACAAAAGAAAGCCACTGAAACCCCCAAAATTAGTACAAGGCTTTTTGACCGTGCGTCAAATCGTAAACCCCATTTTATTGCGGTAGCTTTAAAAGTGGGCAATCGCTTATCGGTTGCAGTCGTACTTTTCCTAAGAGTACTTTTTAATCGTATATTTATTGTTCACAGGCGCATTTGGTTTCCTAATCTAGACTAGACTTAAACCTACCACTGCACTGTGCTGAGTATAGACGTAATAGGTAATCAAAGCAAAAATTTCTAAGTTGTTTTTCATGCACAAGTATGCAAAGGGCAGGTATTGTTATATACGGACTGCCGACAACCGTTCTGGTCTGTTTGAATCGAGGCCTGCAGACGGCACAGTTCTCTGCTTTCTTCCTATCAAATTAAGCCCCGGCCCCCTGTCTGGTGGCCGGGCCGGGCCGCGGCCACAGCCGCTGACAGCCATTCAGTGACGTCACGACCAGCCACGAAGCTGACAGGTGACAGCACGGTGACGGCTGACGGCAGCTCAGCCGCTGACTGTAGGTACGAGTGCATCGCGCAGCGTACGCGGCCAGCCGCGTGCGGAAACCGCGGCCGCTGCCATGGCTGTGCGCATGCTAAGAGCAGCGGTGGCGACTGTTGGGTTCTGGCGTGTGTTGGGCGTGGTTTTGATAGCCGGAATGGTCTGTCAGCCTATAGGTAAGTCATATTTTCTGCTTAGAGGGGAAAAGGGCTCAAGGATACGGCCATAATGAAAACCTAGGTAGGTATGTACCGTCCTAATGACGCGTGTTTTGACTGATAATATTTTCAATGAGCTGCAGGCCATTTTAGCAACAACCTATGTAAATTTATTTATATCATGGATATTCTCCAAAGCCAAAGTTGGTAACATATCCATAGGCGAATCTTTCCGAATCAAGAACCATTCATATTCTGCATCAATGCAGTGTTCCGAAAACAAAAAAATCGAGTTAGATGGGAATACCGAGCGCTTTTAACCCGCGCCCAATATGGGTCTCGGTCAACTTCATCATGGTAGGGACGGGGAAGGTCCTTTTCGGCCACATTCAATTATCTCAGACTCAGCTACGAAGTTTCAAAAAACACCGATCGCTCTTACATCTTTTTTCATGGAAGTATCCGAGCCATTTTTCGCTCAGGTCTATGTTGAGGTCATTGCAGGTCATTAAAGGTAAAATTCATCGTTAACATTTTATTTGGACATTTTTAACAAACGCATAGTTCGCGAGCCAGAAGATCTAGCGTCGCAGAAAAGCGTATTCGATAGCTCTTCAAAAGTGTATTAGGAGCTGATTTGACCTTAGGTCAACGGTTCATCAGCCTAGAGAGTAGAGGCAGCGAAACCCACTAACATAGACATATTTTGCAGAAACAATGCTTCTGCAATAACTTCAGACCCAATCAATGTTAAATGACATAATGTCATTTCCACCATCGTGTTTATTCCTCAAGACATGTCATTGTCGACCATACTATAATTTAACGTTGGGCCATTTTAAAATATGATCTTAATTCAAGGTCAGTTCCTGACGGGATATGGTCATTGGTCATGCTGTATAGCTACCTATCAATCATCCGTATTGTTCAGCTACACACCTTACAGATGGTTTCATCGTTTTACCATGCCTTCATTACTGGAAAACGCCAGCTGACATTTTACTTTACCTGGACCTGCTGACCTGACCCAAGGTGACATGGAGTAAAATGTCCACATACGATGTTTAGATAAATAACTAAGTTGTATTCAGTATCGATATACGACAAGCTGCCTAAATCCAGTTTCGCGGCGCTGCGAGCCGTGCCGTTCTTAGTACACACTCCTAGAAAAAAAAAATTGGAGTATGATCTAAGACGCTCCCTTCCCAAATTAGCGAAAGGCCGTGTTAAGCCCTTGTTACACTGCCGAATTTTGGTACACGAATGTGCACGAATATGCAAGTCATCCTATGTCGCGGACCGATTCGGGATCTTTCCTCCAATGTCTTGGCATTTCGCAGACCAGTCGGTGTCCACCGCGCGACTTTTACGGTTCGTCACGACCACCACGAATATTTCATGAAAAATGAAAATTTCGTGGCCGTTCGCCGAACTTATAATAAACGAACATGATCGCCAAACAGTTGCCGAGTCGCCGCCGACATGTCGCTGCGTGCGCCGACTTGTTGCCAAGGTATCGCCGACTATTCGCAACAGATTCGCCATTCATTCGCGATGTTCGCCGAATCATGGATCAGCTTTGACCCGCGCACGATTAGGGGGGCCCCCACCCGTTTTCTGCAAATCGGGCTCTGTCGGCGAACTGTTCGCCTCTGTCGTTGAACTGTTCGCCGATTTCCTACACGACGTGATTCGGCGACAGGGTCGTGACCAAAATTCGGCAGTGTAACACGGCCTTTATTAAGGCCGTGTACATTGCCGAATTTTGACCACGACCCTGTCGCCGAATCACGTCGTGTAGGAAACCGGCGAACAGTTCACCGGCAGAGGCGAACAGTTCGCCGACAGAGCCCGATTTGCAGAAAACGGGTGGGGGCCCCCCTAATCGTGCGCGGGTCGAAGCTGATCCATGATTCGGCGAACATCGCGAATGAATGGCGAATCTTTTGCGAATAATCGGCGATACCTTGGCAACAAGTCGACGCACGCAGCGACATGTCGGCGGCGACTCGGCGACTGTTTGGCGATCATGTTCGTTTATTATAAAGTCGGCGAACGGCCACGAAATTTTCATTTTTCATGAAATATTCGTGGCGATCGTGACGAACCGTACAAGTCGCGCGGTGGACACCGACTGGTCTGCGAAATGCCAAGACCGTGGAAGAAAGATCCCGAATCGGTCGGCGACATAGGATGACTTGCATATTCGTGCACATTCGTGTACCAAAATTCGGCAGTGCAACAAGGGCTTAAAGCCCTTGTTACACTGCCGAATTTTGGCCAAGACCCTGTCGCCGAATCACGTCGTGTAGGAAATCGGCGAACAGTTCACCGACAGAGGCGAACAGTTCGCCGACATCGCGAATGAATGGCGAATCTGTTGCGAATAGTCGGCGATACCTTGGCAACAAGTCGGCGCACGCAGCGACATGTCGGCGGCGACTCGGCGACTGTTTGGCGATCATGTTCGTTTATTATAAGTTCGGCGAACGGCCACGAAATTTTCATTTTTCATGAAATATTCGTGGCGGTCGTGACGAACCGTAAAGCCCTTGTTACATTGCCGAATTTTGGTACACGAATGTGCACGACTATGCAAGTCATCCTATGTCGCGGACCAATTCGGCATCTTTCTTCCACGGTCTTGGCATTTCGCAGACCAGTCGATGTCCACCGCGCGACTTTTATGGCCCTTTCACACGTAGCAACTTTTCCGGTCGCCGGCGACGGCAACTGTCGCCGGCGATCGCCAGCGACCGGGGTCAGTCGCCGGCGATCGCCAGCGACCGGGGTCAGTCGCCGGCAACTCCGCAGTTGTCGATATCAGCTGACCAGTCGCCGGGGTGTGACGTAGCAGTCGTGTCAGCCAATCATTGAAGAGTTGTCGGCGTTGCCGAGAAAGTTCAATTTTTCCAATATTTTGAAGTCGCCGGCGACTGTTCTAGCCAGCCGCCGCTCAACTGTCACGTGACCCGCTTGACCTTGAGTTGGCACCAGATATTGCGCTGCTGATACATGCAGCGGCGCAGCTTATTTTACTGCATTATTCAAGGTACTAAATATTTGGACATGTTTTGCAGGATGATAACTACCGTCTAGGTAATATTGGAATAATATTTATTATATCTATTATTGAAACAATACATAATATCAATGAAAATACAATCAAACTGCGATTCTTCAACATTGAAATTCAATGCACTCAAGCATAAAACTGAAAAGTGATGTGTACTTGCAGTTCCTCCATTTTTCCTAACGCATCAGCCAAGACTACGAGTGCTGCAGATGTTGCTCACCTGTCTTGTTTATTCAACTACAACCCTGTTCTCAATAAATGAATAACTTCGCTGTAACGACATTAGCATTGAAGGAATGGTTGGTGGTAAGCATGGGACAATCACAGTGATTTGTGGTCACACATTTGGACCGTGCTTTGTATGTGAAAAACAGAAAAAAGGCATTCTAGAAATGTAGCAGAAATTCAAATGCCAGAAACGGACCTGAGGAACGGCGAAGCCTACCGCCCACATAAAACACAGGCTTTCATTATGTCAAAAACAGATGCTGTATTATCTAAAGCGCTGGATTGGGGAACACAAGTGTACCCCCCCCCCTATAACAAAATGCATTTTTCCACACAGTGGATATCACTAAACATGGCGAGGTGACAGTATATGACACCATACGCGCGACCACATAAAAATGCAGCACGCGCGGACACGGGGCAGGGACGGTGGCACAATATGCCGATACCCAAGAAGACACAAGCCTAGGTCAAAGGTGACAATACTGTGACAGAAATCTTAAAATCAGCCTGGACACAGCTCACTCTTCATGACCGTTTTTATCGAAAATAGACCAACAAAACACCAAGGCTCCTTCGTCCAAAACTCAAAACTCGACATGCCGCTCCAAAGGCCTTGCAAAACAGCGCACACCAACAACGCATAATAGCCAGCAACGCACAAGACAGGATTTTCGAGGCCCGAGTCGTCAGCCGCCGCCGCCGCCGCCACCTCCCGGCAGCTGATTGCTGAGTGCCTTGCTCATTGCCCCACCGGCGCCGATCGTGGCGACCTCTTTACTCTGGCAGAATCGACCCTACCGAGCGGCGACAGCATTCAGAAGCAAAATGACAAATGAATTCACTGCACTTATGTCAGAAAATCGAATGCACATGCCAATTGCCATGGTCACACGCGGTGCCGTCCACGGGGCCGGCAGAAGCTGCACACTGTCACCGAACACCACCTGCACCTTGGACGCAGTATGTGAGGGCTTGGCGGACGCGCGCCGCCTCGCGTGCGGTATTGGCATCAAGGCCCGGACACGAGGGAGCACACTCGGCGCAAACAGAGCACACCGTCCGGGGCCGTCAGTGTCGATCTCCTGACCTCACAGAAAGTTGTGCAGCACACAGGTGAACGCCGTCAGTGTGGTGACTGGTGCGCAGCACACCGTCCCACGGAAGATCGTCTGTGGGCCGTGGTGCAGATGCTGTCTCTAGGCAGAGTCAACAGTGCAGTGGCAGAAGTTGAACATTCAGCTGCTAGACTCCTTTTCGGGTCAGCAATGCCGTCGAGTTGGCCATCAGGTGGTGTTGCAGAATCATCAGGTACTCTTGATCAGGTACATCAGGTACAGAACCTCTTGACTCATCAGGTAACGCTGTGACTTGTCTGCCAGGCACAGAGGGCGGACATGTCAGAACATACTTCAAAAACATTTTTAAAAATCATTTTTTAACCAAAAGCTCTGCAAATTAGGAAGCCTGGAATAGGCTATTGCTTAGCATCATAAAAACTACCCAAATACCCAAATCAGGTTAGGCTTGGTTTACCCAAATACCCAAATCAGGTTAGGTTTGGTTTTTACACTTCAGGCTAAAATGAGAACTATCTTAAAATCATTATCCTTGATGTAGCATTGTTGACGCTTTTTGTCTTGCACAATTGGCAATCAGTATTCAGTGACACAGAATTGGAATTTGTGGTTCAGAAACCTAGCATTATTTCACACCTAACATTTTAAGGCAGTGCTCATTCTTTTTTAAAGCAAGTGTATTTTTTAATATAATTTTCTAGGTAATTCATTTCCTACTGAATATGGTTATGAGACCATTGTTACTAATTTTGGTATTGTTAAGGCAGCTGTAGCATTAGTGGGCATATGCTGTAGAGACTGGAGTGATTAAAGTCACTAGAGGCTTGAGGTTTTTTTAGACATTATGCAGCAGCCTGGGGAGATATGCAGAGGCAAGTCTAGGCACCACCAGAAGGGGGACAAGCAGTCAGCACAACACACAGCGGGCACAAGGGGAGAAGATTGTAAAAACTATTGCCTGGATCCACCTCTGTGGACATCCTCAGGCATGCCTCTGTGGACATCTCCAGGCTGCTGCATGTAAAAAAAGTATCAAGCCTCTAGTGACTTTTTCCACACTGCAGCAAATGCCCGCTTATTCTTGGTCTGCTCTACCTTCCTCCAATTATGAGTTTTGTGTGAAAATGACATTTTTACATTGGTGGAGCTTGTGTGCGCATGGTACACATAAGCCATGCCGGCAGCATTGCTGCAATGAATAGGAAACAGCTCCAGGGCCAAAATACATACCACCTAATACCTTGCCAAAATACATGACATACCTACCACCTACCATGCATACTGCAATTATTTATGTACTAATAAGCCATGGATTATCATTTGCCATGTGAGCATGCACACACATGCGAACCCAATGCGGATTAAGTTTGGCCTGGGTTGTTTATCCATGATACCAAGGAAAACTCCAGCAGAAACAATAACAAAATTGCAAAGCTACCTGTTTGATTTTGATCATGCTAATTAATGAGCAGCAATATAATATTTTGTTGCTATCAAATATTTCCTTGTGTCGCACGAATAGGTAGGCAAATAGCTGACTGATGGGTAGGCACTTTGTCCTCAAGGGCACTGATACTGAATGTAAACAATGTTCTTGTGACACAACAAGCAAGTTTTCATTACCTTATGAAACTAGTGTCAATTTCAATGTCATTAAAATATTCAATTTTGATGAAAAAATACATATTTATCACAAATAAAAATCATGGGTGATCATGGGCAAGAGCGCCACAAATGACATAAACCCTCCAATATTGTCGAATCAAGCTTAAATTCAAGTCACAACAGCTTCACGACAGGCAAACTACAAGATAATAATCCCTATGCTACTGTGCAACAAATTTAAGGTAGCCACACCAACCAATTTAGGAAAAAAAATGCATCACAAATCACCTAAACCACTCACCAAGGACAAAACTGTCATGGCGGCGTCCGCTGCTCGAGAAGAGTCGCCGGCGACTCAGGGTATATTGAGTGAAGGGTAGGACGAACTTTGGTAGGAATTTCTAGTATAACTACTAGAAAACCTACTATATGTGGTCGGGACTAGCAAAAAGTTAGTTCAAACTAGAATATGGTAGCGCTTATGGTTGGCAGTCGTGACGCGCACGTGACATTCATGTCTTAAATTTCTTAAATAACAGGTCTTAGGGGCCGATTAGTGCGCAGATACATTCAATTAGCTATTAATAATTGATTGCGCAAACATTCAAGATTGTACATCATTCAATTCTAGCCGAAATCACACGGCGCTCCCAGGATTCGAACCCACGACCCTCGGATCCGTAGCCCGATACGCTACCGACTGCGCTACCGAGGACCGCGCGACGACGATCGGAGAGGCGGATCGCTGGTGCTGGCGTGCAGAGAAATCTTTACCCTGTACGCCGTAGAAGATCGGCTGGGTTTCGTGAAAAATGGTAGAGGAATTGTCGAAAGAAAATTCATCGATCTATCATTTGAGACTAAGAACCATTGATTCCTTCAAAGGTTGACCAAGATATCGCTCGCCGAAAACAGGCCATTTAACATGTAAACCCTATGGGCTGGTAGGAAATGTACGCCGTGGAGCAGCAGTGCTACCAACTAACTTCGGCGGGGGCCGCCGGCGACTGGCCTGTGACGCGGATCTGACGTCACCAGTTGCTGGCGATTGCCCGGCCGTGGCCCGGCGATCGCCACCGACTTGCTTACGTCATACCTACGTCACACACGATCGTTGGCTGGCGGTCGCTGGCGGTCGCCGGCGACTGCTGCTGTCGCCGGCGACTGAAAAGTTGCTACGTGTGAAAGGGCCATTACGGTTCGTCACGACCGCCACGAATATTTCATGAAAAATGAAAATTTCGTGGCCGTTCGCCGAACTTATAATAAACGAACATGATCGCCAAACATTTGCCGAGTCGCCGCCGACATGTCGCTGCGTGCGCCGACTTGTTGCCAAGGTATCGCCGACTATTCGCAACAGGTTCGCCATTCATTCGCGATGTTCGCCAAATCATGGATCAGCTTCGACCCGCACACGATTAGGCGGGCCCCCCATCCGTTTTCTGCAAATCGGGCTCTGTCGGCGAACTGTTCGCCTCTGTCGGTGAACTGTTCGCCGATTTCCTACACGACGTGATTCGGCGACAGGGTCGTGGCCAAAATTCGGCAGTGTAACACGGCCTTAAAAGTCGCGCGGTGGACAACGACTGGTCTGCGAAATGCCAAGACATTGGAAGAAAGATCCCGAATCGGTCCGCGACATAGGATGACTTGCATATTCGTGCACATTCGTGTACCAAAATTCGGCAGTGTAACAAGGGCTTAAGCCCTTGTTACACTGCCGAATTTCGGTACACGAATGTGCACGAATATGCAAGTCATCCTATGTCGCGGACCGATTCGGTATCTTTCTTCCACGGTCTTGGCATTTCGCAGACCAGTCGGTGTCCACCGCGCGACTTTTACGGTTCGTCACGACCGCCACGAATATTTCATGAAAAATGAAAATTTCGTGGCCGTTCGCCGAACTTATAATAAACGAACATGGTCGCCAAACAGTCGCCGAGTCGCCGCCGACATGTCGCTGCGTGCGCCGACTTGTTGCCAAGGTATCGCCGACTATTCGCAACAGATTCGCCATTCATTCGCGATGTTCGCCGAACCATGGATCAGCTTCGACCCGCGCACGATTAGGGAGGCCCCCCACCCGTTTTCTGCAAATCGGGCTTTGTCGGCGAACTGTTCGCCTCTGTCGGTGAACTGTTCGCCGATTTCCTACACGACGTGATTCGGCGACAGAGTCGTGGCCAAAATTCGGCAGTGTAACACGGCCTTTAACAAGGGCTTCAATACTCAGCCTCTGGGTAGCGAAGCCACAAGCGGAAAGCGGGATTCGAAGGCTCGTCAGAGGCAGAAGGCACGCAAAATATGTATATTTTTTGGGCCAGGTAAAAAGTCAATATTCATGCAACTAAATATAAAATAATTTATAAAATAATTTTGATATTTTTTGGAAAGAGTGGCTAAACAATTGTCAGCCTGGACGTAGTGGAAAATGCATTCAGCTGATGTCTAAAGGCCGCTTTCCTCAGAACACGCTAATATAGGCAATATTTTTGTCTGACCTAGGTTGAAAGTCATATCTCTACGGGTAGGTCGCGTTGCATTATGTTCATCAGTTTTTTTTTTATAATGAATTCGCCGAGGTGCTTTCGTCGCTCTAGAAACCTATGTCAAGATTGCTTGCAAAAAGAGTGATGACCTTTCAATGACCTAGCATGACGCAAAGTGTGGTCATTGGTTGTTATTTTCGAATTCATTCGAATTCATTCGGCCTAAAAATGCTGCTTCAGAAAGAAAGTGGTCTAAGGTATATGACTTTCATTTCAAATAATTTAATTTTTCCTTTCGCCAACTTATTTCGGGCAAAGACCACCCGAAGAGCATTGCTAATAACTATGTGCATTGTGCAATGCGCATTCTGCAATGTGCAGTACGCAACGTGCATGACTCAAGTCAATTACGAGCTGCCGCGAAATCGTTTTCGAATGACGTTCTCCGCCGTCTCCCGTATTTTTCAGACGCACGGTCGGTTAATACCGTCCGTCGAATGCCGTCCCCCGTTGGACCGACCAACAGCACGGTCCCTGGTGCAGTCGGTAACTTCACCAACACCTTGCCTGGTGACACGGTCACTGATGCTGCGGAGAATATCACCAGCACCAAGCCGTCCTTAGCTAACAGTACCAGCTCCGGAAACACAGCCGAGGAACGAAATAGTTCTCCATTGGTCGAATCAGGTAACGAACCTAGCCTACATAATTATAATTAAATGGCACGAGTCACGATGAGTCATATTCATTTTAGGGAAGGGAGCGGGGGAAGGAGGGAGAGGGAGAGGGAGAGAGAGAGAGAGAGAGAGAGAGAGAGAGAGAGAGAGAGAGAGAGGAGAGAGAGAGGGAGATAGAGAGGGAGATAGAGAGAGGGAGATAGAGAGAGGGAGATAGAGAGAGAGAGAGGAGAGAGAGAGAGAGAGAGAGAGAGAGAGAGAGAGAGAGAGAGAGAGAGAGAGAGAGAGAGAGAGAGAGAGAGAGAGAGAGAGAGAGAGAGAGAAGAGAAGAGAAAGAGAGACGGAGCATGATGAGCATGTTTTAGATTTACTGAAACATGTTACGATAGCTTAGCTTCGGTATGAAATAAGCTGTTATCCGCATCGTATGCCTATTTTTAAATGTTTTACATAAATCACACATTGATCTTTCATCTTTCAGAGCGGAGAGCAGCCCAGTCGTTGAATGGCACGTCTGCAAAGCAGTCCAACGGGACCAACGCTGAAAGTCGGGTGATTGCGATTACTGACGACGGTCTAGTTCGAGAGAAAATTCAATCGTCGAATCGATTGGTAAATGAAACGACGACGGCAAGAACAAACGAGACACAGGCCTCGACCAACGGAACAGACTTTACAATAGAACACAAGGTAACATCTAATGAACATTTGTTGCGAAAGTTCAAAGTAAAACTCGGTTCTAAAACAGCCTCAAACAAACAGCTTTGGAAGAAGTTGTTTGGGGGCACTGCGGCAAAGAAGAACGCTGGGCCACCGAGCAGCGCCCAGCCTTCTCGGCCGAGAAAACGTTACAGAGGCCGGACAACGATCAGACTCGGATAGATTAACCACAAATGTCAAAATCCATAATCTGTGAAATACATGACCAACTCGCAAGGAATAAAAATTCACCTATCGCGATGGGTTTAGAACACGTGCTTACTTTCGAAAATGTCAAATGTTGATGCACGTCAGCTACCGAGTAGGACCTCATTCCGGTACTGCGCACTGGGGAAAGCATCATGAGCTGGTGTAAATGCAAGCATACGGCAAAAACCGCACTAGTCGCAGCGGCTTGGAAATTATTGCAAGACCGTGAAAAAAACTCAATAGAAAGTATTTTGAACCGTTGTTGCATCATATTCCCGAAAAAAACGCACACTCTGCACTCCAATAATAATCTTCGTAACTGAAAAAGGTAAGGCGACAACTCGACTGTGGCACGATCGCAGGTGATATATTTTACCTAGCAGTTATATCAGGCGCTGAAACGCTTACTATCGCACATAAATTGTTGCGATTAAAAACATCGTAACAAAATACTATGAGGGCTTAAAATATGTCTTTAACAAGCGACAATGCTACGAGAAGAACTCAACTATGATGATAAAAATTACCTTTAATTTTTCAGTCGTGAAACATCTCATGTTCCACTACCCTTCCCATCATAATCGCCCCTTTCAGACTCAAAGAACGCAAAACAACGTCACGAGTGTATTGAATCACAAATACGCTAGCGCCACAGTGAGTGCCAAGCCAAGTTCAGCTTCCCGCTCAGTCCGCCGGGCGGCGCCACCAGCGCGGGGATTCACAGCACGCCGTACTTCTCGTCCGAGGGCCGCGACGTTTCGGGTTTTTCGGCGGCGTAGCGCTCGTGCAGGTCCTTGCAGTCCTCCTCCGTGATCCGCTCCCAGCCGGACTCCTTCATGTGGAACACTGGTGGTGGTGGGGAATGCACGTGGTCAGCCAATCAGCGTGAGAATGTTCAATCGACCGTCTCACGAGTTTCCAGGCCAGCGATTAAATACGACCACCAAAAAAAGTTCATGAAAAGTGATTTTACTCGTAAATCGCTAACTATCATGATTATGTGGTTAGTAGTGATGATGATGATGTGGTACAGTAGTGTACACTGTACATAGGAAGTAACGGGTACAGTAAACTCTCCCGTGATCTCGTCGGCCGGCTCACCTCGGATAATGCCTCCGGAGGCTGCGTCGCGGTATGTGGCGTGGTAGATGGCGCGCCGGCCCAGGTCGTACGCCTCCTGGTCGGTCAGGTCGGGTCGGTAGCCGGCGTCCAGCACGCCGTACGCAAACAGCGAGCCGGAGCCGACAGAGAACAGGCGGCCCGGCGTGCGCGTGCCGTCTGTGTCCACGTAGTACAGGCCGGGCCCCTGACCGACGAGCGGTAACAGTTTAGTACACACGGGCAAACACATGGCATATGACCATTGTACACATGGCTAATAAATCTGCCGTGCAAAGGAAAAACCATTATGTCGGGTCAGAGGCCCATTACCTCAGGTCAGAGGTCACCCGAACATAATATGTTTTGCCTTTATATGGCAGAAATAGTCAATGGAGAGGAGACTCCCAGTCAACAGACGATGGAGGGGATCGACACGGGGTCACTCGTGTTAGCGCGTGGGCGGCGACAGGACGTGGAAGCAAGATCAAGGACGGCACAACTCTACTGGCAGTCAGGTTCCATGAAGGATTGTGCTTCATGGCAGAATTATAATGTGATGATCTTTGATGGCAAAATAATGCATGGGTGCATTTAGCAACATAAGGCAGCATCATGTGAATCCTTAAACTACAGAGACGATCACACCCACCCGTATCGGGGGAACTCACGCGCTTGTCCCAGCCGACGATCATGACACCCATGGAGAGTCCCATGCCCTTGTAGTTGTAGACCATGTTGGCCAGCAGCTTGGAGGCGGCCGCCACGCTGATCCGCTCGCGGTTGCGCAGCTCGTAGATGCGGCACTGCTTGGCCAGCACGCGCTCCCAGTAGGTGCAGTCGGCCGCGCCGCCGGCCATCGTGCCCAGCAGGTAGTCGTTGATCGGGATGATCTTACGCACCTCCTGCGAGGCTGCAGGACGTGACGAGCGGGAAGGAGCGGTCAGCAGTGATGTGGGAAATAGGTATTTTATTTGAATATCACCAAACCTTTTCATATGTTAAATCAAATAGTGTTGTGAAAGGCTTGCAAAATTGTGAACAAGCATGTAGTTGATGCAGATGCTTGTCCTCAAGCAGACACTGTTTGCTTGCTGAATGGGGCAAACCCTGCCTAAGTTTATGATCAATAAAACCCAAATGAGGTAAAACCACCGAGTGGAGTGATTAAAGCATTCTTCCATCAAAAACGTATGCAATTTACAGGTCTTACCAATATAGTTGCCTCCTGTGGCTCTTGAGTCTGCACAGACGATGACTCCACCATTGTACTTGAATGCCAGGGTGGTCGTACCATGGGCGAAGTGAATCTTCATCTCCTTCCCATTCTCGTCTGTTAGGAAGTTTTCCAGTCCCTGAAATTAAGAACAGCATTGCAACATGATAAATTGTGTCATCTTTGGTTCAGTGTAATCACTAAGGACCTTATGGTTCTATGTATTCAACTTGGCAGTGCAAGGCACCATTGTCTGCATGGAGCACATGCTCCCTAGTCCCTATCATGTTATACCCTTGGTGGCCCTGTTCTTATTCATCTGAGAAATGTCAGCTGGGGCTATCCCAATTTCCCTGACCCAGTGAATCAGAGGAGTGCTGCTCAAGTAACTATTTAAAATAAGGATAAACCCCAAACTTCAAGAAAAGTTTATCTTAAGGTTAACCATTCCTTTGATTATGCTCAGTGAAATAATTTGTTGGCACACCAAAAACAACAATGACTTAGCTGAAACACTACATATCTTGTCACTGCACTGCTACCAGGTGAGAATTTCCTGACAGGTGGCAACCATAAAATGCACATGAATAAATTTCTCTAAATAAAAACAGCACAGGCTATCCTCAATATCCAATACATGTGGTAAGTGCTGACTGCTGTAAAGTGTTTTAGCTACATTCTTGTAATACTTACCTGACCATATAACACAATGGATCATGAATCAACCATATTACTGACGGCTTTTAAACAGCATGCAAACAACTAGTTATTTTAAACAATTGGGATACATTCCCAGATATCAGATAAAAAAATTAACACATGTGATTTTAATAAAAATTAACTCAGTAGGTGGAACTATGGTCATGAGTACCCAAATATAGGAACGTTCCCATTTTTGGGAACAGAGTTCCCAAATATGGGAACGGGCGTTCCCATTTACGGGAACGGAAGGTAATTTTTCGGCCGTTCGCCCACTAAAACTCATAAGTGCATCACGTCTCAAAAAAGTGCACGCTAATTTAAGTATCTACTGAATCTCTATAAAATTATCTTTAATCTGACCGTTGAACAAGGAAATTGACCGTCGAATGATATTTTTAATGATTTTTTTAAAATGACGGAATGGTGAAAACATGGGTTATACTACATTTAACATGCAATTTAAAGGAAAATGAAGCGTTTTTTACATTTTGAGGTCAAGTATAATAATTTTCGCCTGGTTATGAAGTTTCATACTAGCGACACCAGATGCTGACATATGCAAGCGAACACGCGGACAGTCCCGAGGTAATATTGTTGACTTTTGGTCTCGGGGCGCACGACCGCGTGGAACGTCAGTGATTTTACCGAACTACTGTTGTAAACTCAGTTTCAGTGGTTTAAAATTATTCAGCTGTATTTTATCAGCCCGGAAAGACATATTTTATTTGGATGCTAGTGTAGCGGGTGCAACAGCGCTCCGTTGCTAGCGACGGCGCCGTAGCGTGTGCAACCCAGCGGCGGCGTCGTAAACTAGTAAATCCTTTTGATGCACGCAGATGTCAGTGATTGATTGACACATATGTCTTGTGATTGTTTTCTGCCTTATATGTTATCTCTTGTAACCGTAGCTGTTGTATTGTCACGCCTTAAGAGGGTAATCTAGGAGCGCAGGTGTGGAGTAATTTTTCTTTGTCCAACTGTCACTGGAATTTGTAATATTACCATTTAGACGCTGAAACTACCTATGCAAGGTAGCCTTGCTAGAAATATAGTGTGCCAATTTTTGTTCAATAAATCAGTACGATCCACGATCGGTAACTCGTTCATCCTAGTCAAGCTCAGAGCTACCGACACGGGCCCACATCGGGAGTCTCCTCCTCCCTTGGAGTTGTGTGGTGCCGACGGTGGCGGATGGTAGTCTCTGCCTTGACAATCCTTTCACTCCCTCTCACAACGAGAGGTGGACTACTAGCGGTATACACTGCTAGAGGTTCAAGTGGCGACCGGCTACTCTCAGCCGTGCCACATTGGTGACACCCGACTCTGGACTCACCTGCCAGACACTTACTCCTGGCCGTCTCACTGGCCCCGCTGTGGTACGGACCACTACTGGCCTGCTCACCTGCCAGACGGCCACTTTCGGACTTCCACCTTCTCTCGCTGCGGCGCGGACCCCCAAGGCACGCAGGATTCGCCGCGGCACGCAGGATTCGCCGCTGACTGGGGGTACGCCATCAACACGCCAGCGGATTGTGATGCCTTCCCGGACCTCTGTAACGCAGCGAGCGTAGTGGGCAGCGGCCAGGTCCGGGAGGAGCAGTGCGTCGTCTCGGGCTCTCAGTGTACAGTGTTAACCCCCGGACCACGGTAGCGCAGCGAGCGCAGTGGGCAGACGAGTTGCCGGTCCGGGGACGCGGCGCGGTACGGTGACGTGTACACCATGCCCGTGATGGAGGGCGACACCTCGCAGGAGGCTGCGTCGGCCGACACTCCTGCCACCACGGCTGCATCGGACGAGCGGGCGCGACCGCTTGCTTCATTCAGACTGCCGGCGTTTGCCCCGGACGAGGCGGACCTCTGGCTGCTCCAAGTGGAATGTGCGTTCGACGTGGCTGGCATTGCCGATCCCGTCACAAAGTTCAAGCTGCTGGTGGCAAATCTGCCTACCAACGTGGCGGCCCAAGTACGGGACGTTATCGTCAGTGCACCAGGAGACTTCGACGGGCTGTGCACTGCCCTCCGCCAGCGCCTCGCCCAGTCCCGTGCCAGCCGCCTCGAGGCCCTGCTCCGGCATCAACAGCTCGGCGACAGGTCGCCTTCCCAGCTTCTTCGCGATATGAGAGGACAACTTTCAACGGCTGGCGACTCATCGGTGGACAGTGGCCTACTGAGGACCCTGTTCCTCCAGCGGCTGCCGCAGTCCGCCCGCGCCGCTCTCTCGCTCCTGCCGGAGGCCACTTCGCTGGCAGAGCTTGCAGAGGCGGCTGACCGCTTCCTGGAGGCGTCTCGGCCCACTGGCGCCGTCTCCGCCGTAGGTGCGAACTCCAGCCCGGCTCCTGCGGCCACGACTGGGGACGGAGATCTGGCTGCCGCCATCGCTTCCCTGTCCGCCGTCATCAGCCGGCTGGACACCTCCCATCGGCGGTTGGAGGGGGCAGTTGCTGGTCGCCGCTCGCGGCCAGGAACGCCTAGGCGTGGCTCCCGGTCAGCCTCGCCCTCCCGCGACGGGCGGGAGGATTACTGCTGGTACCACCGCACATACGGAGCGCGGGCCCGAAAGTGCACTGGGCCGTGTGCGTGGACGCCGGCGGGAAACTCGGAGGCCTGAGCCGGCCTGCGCCTCCCGCATCAGGCCCGACACCGGACTTGGCGCCGCTCTTTTATGTGCACGATACTAAATTAAACTGCCGATTCTTGATAGACACTGGGGCCCAAGTGAGTGCCCTGCCTCCTCACGCGCTCCCGCGCGGCGCAGTGCTAGCCGCCGGACAGGCTCCCCGACTGACCGCGGCCAATGGCTCCAGCGTGCCGGTCATCGGTCTGTTTGACCACTGTGTGACTTTGGATGGTGGCTCGCCTCTGCCGTGGCGTTTTGTGGTGGCCAAAGTCGGCGTGCCCATCCTCGGCGCCGACTTTCTGGCCCATCACCACCTCTCGGTGGATGTGAGGAGGTGCACGCTGTGTGAGGACAATGGAACTGTCAGAGCGAGGGGCACCACTGCAGTAGTGTCCTCTTTGGGTCTCCGACCCACTGCCTCGCCCTACCAGTCGATGCTGGCGGAGTTCCCGGGCGTCACGGCCGACACCTCCCGTCCGCTTCCGGTACGCCATTCGGTGACGCATCATATCGTCACCACGGGCCCGCCCCGGAAGTCACGCCCTCGCCGTCTCGCTCCTGACCGGCTTGCTGTCGCTCGCCGAGAGTTCGACAAGCTCTACCGGCTCGGCGTCATCCGCCCGTCACAGAGCAGTTGGGCTGCGCCGCTCCACCTGGAACCGAAGGCCACTCCTGGCGAGTGGCGCCCGTGCGGGGATTACCGGGCTCTCAACGCTGCCACCGTCCCCGACCGGTACCCTCTCCCGTACCTCCAGGACTTCGCCTCTCAGCTACACGGCTGCTCCATCTTCACCAAACTCGACCTCCACCGGGCCTACAACCAGATACCCGTGGAGCCGTCCGACGTGCCGAAGACCGCTATCACCACACCCTTCGGCCTGTGGGAAATGGTCCGCATGCCCTTCGGCCTGCGTAATGCCGGCCAGACCTTCCAACGCTTTATTGACGAGGTCTTGCGCGACTGCACCCACTGTTTCGCATATGTCGATGACATACTGATCGCGAGCTCGTCGGAGACGGAGCACATCGGACACGTGCGAAAAGTGATCCAACAGCTGGACGCGTACGGCGTGGTACTGAACGTCCACAAATGCGTCTTCGGCGTTCCGCGGCTGAACTTTCTGGGACACGACGTCAACTGTGACGGCATCGCCCCACTGCCGGACCGGGTGGCAGCCGTCCGGGACTTCCCGCTGCCTCGCACCGAGCGCGACCTTCGGCGTTTCATCGGAATGGTAACGTTTTACCACCGATTCATGCCCGACGCCGCCGCCCTGCTTCGCCCTCTGCACCGGCTGATCACACAACGCAACGCCAAGAGCGCTCGGCCCGTCCGTTGGACTGACGAGGCCCAGTCGACCTTCACCGCCGTCAAGGCGCGCCTGGCGGACACCACCCGACTGGCACACCCTCTGCCAGGTGCACCACTCAGCATCCAAGTGGATGCCTCGGATGTCGGCGTCGGCGCGGTCCTCCAACAGTTCGTGGACGGCTGCTGGACACCGCTGTCCTACTTCTCCAAGACGCTCAAGCCTGCCGAAACGCGCTACAGCACTTTCGGGCGCGAGCTGCTGGCCTGCTACCTCGCCATCCGGCACTTCCGCCACAGTGTCGAGGGCCGGGAGTTCATCCTGTTCACGGACCATCGACCCCTGGTGTCGGCTGTGGGGTGCAGCTCCGATCGTCACGCTCCTCGCGAAACTCGTCACCTGGACTTCGTCAGCCAGTTTACTACTGACGTCCGTCACGTTCCCGGACGGAACAACGTAGTGGCGGACGCGCTCTCTCGGATCACGACCGTGCTCTCCGAACCTCGACCACCCCTGGACGACTTCGAGACTCTGGCGACGGCCCAGCAGACCGATCGGGAGCTCCAGGCGTTCGTCGCCACTCGTCACTCCCTCCGCCTGCGCTCCGTCGAGCTGCCCAGTGGTTCAACGCTGCTGGTGGACGAATCTACAGGTCGCCCTCGGCCACTGCTGCCAGAGGACCTCCGGCGACCCTACTTCCGACTTTTGCACAGCCTGTCACACCCGGGCGTCCGTGGCACCCAGCATCTCGTCGCCCAGCGATTTGTGTGGCCCGGTATGAACCGTGACGTCGCGACGTGGACGCGTGCGTGTCTCCAGTGTCAGCGGGCTAAAGTGCAGCGTCACACGCGTACCCCAGTGCAACCATTTCCGCTGCCGGCGGCACGGTTTGACCACGTGCACATCGACCTCGTGGGTCCGTTGCCCCCGTCGGACGGTAACCAGTACCTGCTCACCTGTGTGGATCGGTTCACGCGCTGGGCAGAGGCGCTGCCCTTGCCGGACATTCGTGCAGTGACAGTCGCCCGCGCGTTCGTCTCCGGATGGGTGGCCCGTTACGGCGTGCCGTCCTGCGTCACTACTGACCGTGGTGCACAGTTTGAGTCCAACCTGTGGGACCACCTGTCGCAGATCCTCGGCTGCCACCGCATTCGCACCACCAGTTACCATCCGCAGAGCAACGGTCTGGTGGAACGTTTCCACCGTCAGCTGAAGACTGCGCTGCGTGCGGCTGATCCGCCGGTCCGCTGGACCGACCTCCTGCCCATGGCTCTTCTCGGCATCCGGTCGGCGCTGAAGGAAGACCTGGGCTGCACGCCGGCGGAGCTCGTCTACGGACAGCCTCTGCGCCTTCCGGGCGAACTCGTCTCTGCTGCGTCAGGTCCGACGCACCTGGATCCGGCGTCCTACGTGGACGAGCTGCGCCGGGCCATGCGCCGGATTCGACCGGCGGCCCCTCGATCTCCGTCCTCCGCGCCTGTGTTTGTGCCGAGTGAGCTGCTGGACTGTCAGCATGTTTTCATTCGGCGAGACTCCTCTCGCCCACCGCTGACGCCGCCGTATGACGGTCCCTTTCGTGTGGTGCGCCGTTCAACCAAGACTGTCACCGTGTTCCGTAACGGTCGTAATGATACTGTCTCGCTGGACCGTGTCAAACCCGCCTTTCTTGATGCGCCGACTGCTACTCCGAATTATTGCGACCCGCCCCGTGACGCGCCGGGCCCCAACACTGCGGTGCCAGGTTCGGGACCTAAGCTCCTACTCCCATCCAAGACTCCACGCCGACCCATCGAGTCCGTTCCGTCCACTGCGGTCCCTGTACCTCCTGCGCCCTCCCCTGCCGACGGTCCTCCTGCGCTCTCCCCTGCCGACTGTCAGTCAGCGGCGGCGGCCGGCTCGCCGTGCCCGCCTGGTGCCATGCCGGCGGCGCCTCCGCTCCGCCCTGCCCTCCGTACCCGCTCCGGTAGAGAAGTCCGCCCGCCTCTCCGGTTCCGACACGTCACGTTCCTCTCCGTTCCCCAGTGACGTGTCTAGGGAGGGGGTATACTGTAGCGGGTGCAACAGCGCTCCGTTGCTAGCGACGGCGCCGTAGCGTGTGCAACCCAGCGGCGGCGTCGTAAACTAGTAAATCCTTTTGATGCACGCAGATGTCAGTGATTGATTGACACATATGTCTTGTGATTGTTTTCTGCCTTATATGTTATCTCTTGTAACCGTAGCTGTTGTATTGTCACGCCTTAAGAGGGTAATCTAGGAGCGCAGGTGTGGAGTAATTTTTCTTTGTCCAACTGTCACTGGAATTTGTAATATTACCATTTAGACGCTGAAACTACCTATGCAAGGTAGCCTTGCTAGAAATATAGTGTGCCAATTTTTGTTCAATAAATCAGTACGATCCACGATCGGTAACTCGTTCATCCTAGTCAAGCTCAGAGCTACCGACACGGGCCCACATCGGGAGTCTCCTCCTCCCTTGGAGTTGTGTGGTGCCGACGGTGGCGGATGGTAGTCTCTGCCTTGACAATCCTTTCACTCCCTCTCACAACGAGAGGTGGACTACTAGCGGTATACACTGCTAGAGGTTCAAGTGGCGACCGGCTACTCTCAGCCGTGCCACACTAGCTGTTTAGCATTGTTTTATAAGGAGCGTCATGAGCGTGGTTTTTGTCTTCCGTGTTTCTAAGCATGATCGTTTTGGGGGAATTTCTCTTATATAGGTCGCTCTGTGTGGCTTATTTATAATTTTTATGCTGATTTCGATCATTCCTCGTGCCCATCCTACCAGGCCTTTTGCCACTTACACTCATTAAGAAAGGAAAAAACTAGATTTTCCATGGGACTAGGTGTTTTGAGGGTGTAACATATTCAGCGTTCCCATTTTTGGATACTTCCTTGTGCTCGTCAACTATCGGTGATAAACAGACAGGTGCTTGACATGTCTCCACCCTCGGCGCGGACGGTGGATATAGGTATGGAAGACCTTGTTGAACATCGCTGAGCGTTGTGAATTACGTAATCCTGCAGAGGGGGGCGTGCCCGCTGCGAGATCGACGGGAATAAAAGCGCAGAAGACCGGGCGAAACATGCGACGGTCTTGCCGGAAAGGCCATCTGATGATTGTTGCTTAACAATAATTTGCGGCGTTGGACATGATGCTTGTTAATGAAAAGAGCCCCTGAAAGGCGTCGGTGAAATCGTTCCCAATTTTGGGTACGCCGTTCCCATAATAAGGAACGCTTGCAGCGCCAGTGTACGAGAGCGTTCCCAAATTTGGGTTCGCGGCCCGGATGATGGACTGCTTTAGAACAGGGGAACGATTTGAAACTACGATGGGCCTTACAATATCAAACTCTTTCCCAACAATATTGAGACAAATATCAGGCGGTTCACGATCGTTTTATATTTTTTGGACGTCATTTAACGGTTCTTTTTCTTGTTTTAAATAATTCCTACATGGCGTTCCCATATTTGGGTTTATCGTTCCCAAACATGGGAACGAAAATGCGTTCCCGAAAATGGGTACGCTTGACCATAGTTCCGCCTACTGAACTCTTAAATTACCCTAAACTACACAATACAAAATTACCTACCCTAACTGAGGTAGCTCTGATTGCACATAGTTATACTTATATTATGGCGCTAGGTGTGCTCCAGCATTTTCAAATATTTCAAATGTTAAATTTCAGTTGAATACTTCAAACAATTAAAAAATTTAGACCCCAAAACACAAAGTCCTAAAGAAATATAAACTTTAACACTTTTAAGGAAGACCTAAGCCATGAGCTAATGCAAGATGGACTTGGTTTGGATTCATTATAGCTACTGGCACTTCTCTTGCAACCAATAGGATTGGCAAGTGTTCTTAACCTAACATCCATGATAAAAGAAACACCAGATAACCATGCCATAGCTTCTTGTTTAAAGGGCATAGTTCATAGCTTCCTGTTTAAAGGGCATAGTTAACTTTCCTGAGATTAGTTTTTTGCAATGGATTTTTGATTTTTTTATGATCAAACTCAGCAGAAAATTATAAAACCTTTTTTGTAAAAAGGATTATTTTCTATGTTTTGATATAGGAAGAACTATATTCTACAAATAATGATGTTGGACCCTGAGGCTTATTACACGTTGACCAATCATATTTCGCAGCTTTGAAACCTAAGCATCAGCTGCATTGGCTGTAAGCAGCATGCTGCTTGGCTAATGATGACATGGCTGCATTCCCCAGCAAGGCACACATTATTGCTAAGAAGACATTGTTTCAAGTCCACAAACGACAAAACAGTGCAATTCAATTGAATGTCTTTGTCTAGGATGATTGTTGGGCTGTAAAAGCTCCTGATTTCTGCTAGTCTCAGCTCAAGCTACGAAACTGCTATTCCAGTTCAAACCCCATGTTAAAAGTGAGCTATTTTTCAGTGATTTGTACAAGCAAATTTCAAGAGTCTTGAACAAATTGCCCCAGGTGTTCTGTTTTCAGATTCCACCCTAAAAAGCAAACCACCAGATATAGGTAGGTACATCACAAACAATTTCTGACAATAAACATAGTAAGACAAAGCTAAGAAAGAACAGACTCAAAGTGCAACAGTTATTGATGCACATGTCTTTTCAGATAGCTTCCTCATCCAATGCACCTGAAATAATTTGTGAAATTTAAGCAAAGGTACCTAGGATCTTATGGTAGATTTGGTGAGTTCAAAGTAATTCAAGCTATCAAAGATAACACTGAGAAGACTTAGAGGTAAGGTTACTATGGAAAGAGGGGTTAAAATCTCAACTAATAAAATTCCAAAAGACTCCATTTTTCACAATGACAACACCATTGGTAGCAGCGATGAAGAAAGAAAAGGAGATTGGAAAGTAGTGAGGAAAGCAAGATCAAGGACCAAAAAAGGAAAAAAGTGTGATGCAAGTGAAAAAGGAGATTCCATTGTGAGCTCTCAAGGAATGAAAGTCAAAAGTAAACCCGAGAAAGGTCAGATCAAGTACACCTGCAAAGGAAATGAACATGAGAGATGTGGGCAGGAAGTTCTCAATGACTCAGTAGGTGGCATTGCCTGCGATATCTGCCTGGAGTGGTACCATCCATCTTGTCAGGAAATTGAAGAAGAGGTTTACAAGCTACTTAAGGATGCCAAACTAGTCTGGATATGTTCCTTCTGCAGGAAACACTTGCCAATGATGAGGTCACTAGTGACAGAGAAAGCTAAAGAAGAAGACGTACGTCAACAAAAAGTACTTCTTGAGCTAGAACAGATGGTAGAAAAACAGCTAAAGCAAGAACAGCATATAGAGGAAACTATGCTATCCTGCACGACAAGGATTGAGAACATGATAGAAGAAAGGGTAAAAGAAGCTGTGCATTCAGCTGTAACCAAAATGGAAGGCATAGTGACTCAAAGCAACCAAGAAGTAGTAAAAAGCCTAAGCAGTGAACATGATCACATGATGCGGGCTCAGCAGAGCAGAATAGACCGGGTGGAACAGACAGTTGGGTGTAGCATCGATGTGCTAGGAAAGGCAGTGCAGGAAAACCAGAAGGCCACATAAAGTCTTCCTATCATTTCAGCTGAGATGAAGAACACAACAGACAGGGTGGTGAAGATGATGGAAAGTAAGGTGGATGAAGAAAGAAAGAAAAATATCATCATACACAACATTACAGAAAGCAAAGCAAAGAACCCAGAACAGAGGAAGGAAGAAGACACAAAAGTGGTGACAACCATGATTTCAACTCTGCTAAGGGAGAACAACCCTGTGAAAGTAGTACGTGTCACAAGACTAGGAAGGTATGAAGGAGCAGACTTGAAGCCTCGGCTCTTGCTGGTTACACTTGAACGAAGTGAACAAGTAGAGGTTATGTACAGAAAAAGGTTTGAACTGAAGGAACTTGGCTTTGTCAACACATACATCACAAAAGATCTTCCACGAGATGAGAGGGAAAAACAGCGTAACTTGCGAAAGGAACTGGAACAAAAAGGGAAAGATACACATTGCATTTTTCGAGGAACAATCATCCGAAAGGAGGAGGCACCATGGGCAAGCAGAGTGTGATCCAAGCAGGCCTAGAGAAAGGTTCAGTAAATTGAAGTGTCTGTACACAAATGCAAATTGTTTGAGTAACAAGCATAGTGAACTTCAAGGGAGAATTGATATAATTCAGCCTGATATTGTGGGCATCACTGAAATTTGGGAGAAGGTGGAATTCGCTGTACAAGGGTACCATCCGGCATTCCGTAAGGACAGGCCATTAGGTCAGTCTGGAGGTGGTATATTAATTTTAGTTCATGAAAAATTTGAAGTGGTGGAATGTAAGGAGTTGAATGAGCATCCCTTTGGTGAAGCAGTTTGGTGCTCCTTACGTTTAGCAAGATATGAAAAGTTACTTGTGGGCGTCTGTTACAGAGCTCCAAGAAACTCAAGGGAGCAAAATGATATGTTAAATGATTTGTTCAGGAAAACTCAAGACGTCGGAATTTCTTGCAGAAATGTTATGATCATGGGTGATTTTAACTATGGTGGAATTAATTGGGAGATTGGAACATATGATGGTACAGAAAACTCTGATCCTTCAAGGTTTCTAGAAACAGTACAAGACTTGTACCTGTACCAGCATGTGAAAAGTCCAACACGCTTTAGGGAAGGACAAGCCCCATCCCTTTTGGACCTAGTCTTCACAAATGACCAAAGCATGATAGAAAGCATAGACATTTGTGAACCGCTTGGTAAAAGCGACCATGCAGTGTTGTTGTGGGACTTCACATTTCGAGCCTCTGTAAGTGAAATGGCAGAGACAAGCTCAGAGAAACGATACAATTATCAGAAAGCCAATTTCGACGGCATGAGTGAAGCATTGAACTTAACAGATTGGAGCTTTCTCAATTATGCAGGAGTAGAAGACATGTGGCAAGAAATTAAGAAAGCCATAGTAACAGCTATCGACTCATTTGTACCCATTAAGAACCACAAGAAGACCAAACCCTCTGCACCATGGTGGAGCAATAAACTCACCAGAGAGATTAAAAAGAAGCATGCCTCATGGAAACAATATTGTAAAACAAAGTCTATAGATGACTATAAGAAGTATGCCTCTCAAAGAAATAGAACATCGAGTGTCATCAGGACCGCAAGGCATGCTTATGAACATGATCTAGTAAAAAATCTTAAACTAGACCCAAAGAAACTTCATAGATATGTAAGAACACAGCAAAGGGTGAAACCTGTCATTCAAGTTCTTGAGCTAGGTGACTCTCAGACAGAATCAGATAGTGAGGCAGCAGAAGTTCTGCAATCCTTCTTCAAATCAGTGTTTGTGAAGGAACCCGACGACACACTTCCCTCTTTCCCTGAACAACAGTATGACGAGCCACTACAAGATATTCACATTACCTTCAAAGAAGTGAGGGAAGAGCTTGAACAACTGAAGGAAAATAAAGCAATGGGTCCTGACAATATACCAAGCATCGTGCTGAAAAAGTGTGCTGCAACTTTAGCCTTTCCATTGTTAACATTGTTTAACAAGACACTGGAGGAAGGTAACTT
Source organism: Amphibalanus amphitrite (assembly GCF_019059575.1). NCBI lineage: Eukaryota > Metazoa > Arthropoda > Thecostraca > Balanomorpha > Balanidae > Amphibalanus > Amphibalanus amphitrite. Next base: position 80,833 of record NW_024882964.1, on the reverse strand, counting down.
ACCTGAAGACTGGAAAAGAGCCAAGATAATCCCAATCCACAAGAAAGGTCCAAAGACAAAACCAAACAATTACAGACCAATCAGTTTGACAAGTCAAGCTTGCAAGGTTATGGAAAAAATAGTGAAAAGACAAATAGCAGCCCATCTTCATAGAAATGACCTGCTCTCCAAACACCAGCATGGGTTCAGATCAAACAAGTCATGCCAAACAAATTTATTGGAAGCTCTTGAACAATGGACAAGGAGTGTAGATGAAGGAAACTGTATGGATATTGTATATCTTGACTTTCAAAAGGCTTTCGATAGCGTGCCTCACAGAAGACTTCTGATGAAACTCAAGAGATATGGAATACAAGGGAGTGTCAATGAATGGATTAGCTCATTTATATGTGGCCGCAAACAGCAAGTAGTTGTCAGATCAGGACATTCTAGTTGGTGTGAAGTGGACAGTGGAGTACCCCAGGGTTCAGTTTTGGGGCCAGTTCTGTTCATATTATATGTGAATGAACTACCGAATCTGGTGTCAAGCGAGATAAAAATGTTTGCAGATGACACTAAGATTTTCAAGAAGATAACAGGAAAAACTGATTCAGTAACTCTTCAGAGTGATATAACAACCATTAATGAATGGTCCAGAGAGTGGCTTCTCTCCTTCAACCTCTCAAAATGCAAGGTAATGCACTGTGGATCTAGGAACACAAAAACAAAATACTTTATGGAAGAAAAGAATGGAGAAAGGAAGGACATTGAAAAAACAAGCATAGAGAGGGATTTGGGAGTATACATAAGTGACAGTTTAAAGCCCTCATTGCATTGCCAAAAAGCAGCAAACAAGGGGATGATGGCTCTTAGGCTGCTGAAGATGACATTTGACAGAATTGATGTAACCAATTTCAAGATACTGTACACAACGTATATCCGACCACATTTGGAATATTGCATTCAAGCTGCAGGACCATACACAGCCAAAGACATTGAAACACTTGAGAAAGTACAACGTCGGGCAACAAAACTTGTCAGAGGAGTTAATACCATGCCATACTCAGAACGTCTGAAGAAGCTTAAGATTCCAAGTTTTAAAGAAAGGATGCTGAGGGGTGATCTTATAGAAACTTTCAAAATCCTGACGGGAAAAGCAGATGTAGATCCAGACCAGTTCTTTGAAGTTGCTACTCAAGATAGAACGAGGGGTCATTGCTTCAAATTGAAGAAGAGGAGGTCAGCACGCTTGTTCAGGACCAAATTTTTCAGCAACAGAGTAGTGAATGTTTGGAATGGCTTGCCAGAAGAAACAGTCAAAGCTGCATCAACAAACTTGTTTAAAAATCAGCTAGATCACCTTTTTGCCTCTGAGACTCCCCCATGCTACTAATACTGGTCAATGGTCATGATCTGGTCATCATCAAGATTGCTAATTATATGACGTTAAATGTGTAATGTGAAAAGTACATAGATGCTAGAAAACCGGCTCCCACACCCCTGCGCAAACAAGCATTCTATACCCTGGCTTAGTGCTTAGTATCCCACGCTCCCTCTCGTCTGCATATGCTCGAGTCATTGAAGACCCAAGATGAAGACTTGATACAAGACAATGAAATGGACGCAAGAATAGACCTAGTCTAATGACAGTCCATTAATCTAAACCTAAACCTAAACCTAGGCTACATCTCCAGTGTCCAATGAACGTGTGAAGTGCTTCGAGGTGCTTTGCCTCCATTCTTTTTTTAGGTTTGTCAGATTATGGCTTCTATAATGAGCATTTCTGAAAGCTGACATAAAAATCCTTCTGAATTCAACATAAAAAGCATACAATACCATTAACTACAGCACAACCAAGTGAACGGTACAATGAGACAATTGCGGCGCGAACAAAAAACATGTTATAACGAAGACTCACATTAATCCGAGGGATCTGCAGGCTACAGTGGTCATTTAAAATGGAAGATACACTCTTCAGATCTTCCAGTGTTTCATCTTCGGCTAAATCTAGCTTTGTATGAGCCTTTACCGGCACACGGCACACAGCCTGTAGCGCCATGTTCGAACCGAATCTGTCGAATGACTTGCAGTCAAGCTTGGGCGTAAATAAAAGGGGCGGTACTATTTTGCTGACAATTCTACAGCCATCAGCCGTGCCCCTCATCCTATGAGACTTCGACATAACCCGAGACGAAGAGTTTATCTTATATCAATGAAGCATGTTTCAAGCCAATTCAGAAGGCTACTACTTGGTAGCGTTAGTAATAGCGACCCTAAAAAGCATCCAACAAAAGATACCTTACCTTACCTTACGGTAGGTAGGTATCGGGATTTTTAGGCTTAGAGCCTGTCGTACCCGATCTCATCGAGCTCCTGGTATTTGGCTTGTCGAGGATCAATCGGAATAGGGAATGGTGTATCGTAAGTGGGACCAGTGTGCATCCAGCCTCGCCTTGAAGCAGTTGAGCGATGGGGCGCAGACCACCTCAGACGGGAGTCGTTTCCAGTCTATTTATTTATTTATTTATTTATTTCACGTCGTGAGGCATTCCATCATACAATGGCTATTCATAGCCTCGAGTCAAGAAGGTACAGTCGGTGCAGGTGCAATAGGTGGGTACATAAAAACGCACATGCATACATACGAGTGAGTGAACGGCGTCAGATATAATATAAAATAACGTCAGCGAGTCTGATCAGCCGTCATTCTGACTCCTCAGAAGCCACTCACGCAGCTCTTTCTTAAAAAGAGAGTGCTGCATATCACGCATCGCTGGTGGGAGTCTATTGAACGCTGTCACGTGAGAGTATAAAAACCTCCGCCTCCCAGACTCTGATAAAATCTTGGGCGTCACGAGATGGTCTGACTGTCGCGTGGATCGGCGGGTGACATCCTGTCGAGTGATGAGACCACTCGAGAGTGCCTCTGGCTCGGATGTGCGCAGGATCTTGTTTAGCAGCGTCAAGCCATGGTACAGATACAAGTTATCAGCGGTAAACCATTCCAGCTGTCGCAACACGTCGCTAATGTGGTCGAATTTCCTCCGGCCGGAGATAACACGCGCACAGAAGTTGAGGACTCGCTGAAGGCGGCCAAGCTGAGTCTTGTTCGCAGACCCATACACAGTAATACAGTAGCGTATCAGCGAGACAACGAGTCCCTCGACCAGTCGGACCATGCAGGACTGTGGCAGGCAGTGCCGGCTGTGAGCGAGGCCACACAGTGTGCCGGTGCAGCGGCGTACAACGTCATCAATGTGGGCCGAGAACGTCAGGCTCTGATCAAACACGACACCCAGGTTCCGCACAGTGGGGGAGCCGGCGACAGTGGCGCCCATGAAACTGATGTTGACAGGTGGAAGCCGCTTAATGTTTTGCCTGGATCCGGTTAAGATGAGCTGAGTTTTTTCTGCGTTGACTTTCAAACTATTTTTGCTGAACCAATGACCTAGTTTAACAAGAACGTTCTCCATAGTGACTACTAAGGAGCCAATGTCGCCGGGCCCCCCAGTGACCAGAATCTGAGTGTCATCGGCGTATTGCACAATATCCGCGTCGTTGTCAGCGTAAAGAGGCAAGTCATTTGCATACACGGAGTACATCAGTGGCCCAAGCGCTGACCCCTGGTAGGTACCGATGGCATTGGGGAGCGGTCGAGAGGTGCACCGAGAGCCGACGGACATCTGCACACAGACCTGCTGGTAGTGGTCGCTTAAATAGCTCTCGAACCACCGTGTGTCAACGCCGTATAAACACAACTTGTTCAGCAGACGGTCATGCGGAATAACATCGAAGCACTTTGACAGGTCGAGTAATGAGATAAGAACAACTTTGCCATGATCCATCGCGGTAAAAACTGAGTCGGTGACGGTAAGAAGCGCGGTATCTGTACTATGGTTCGGCCTAAAACCATGCTGACTAGAAGAAAACAGGTGATGTGATGAGAAGTAGTAAAAAAGCTGTCCGTACACAACACGTTCGGTGATCTTGGCGATAGTCGGTAAAATAGAAATCGGTCGGTAGTTTGAAATGTCGGTGGATTTAGTCGATTTCTGAATCGGATGTACGAGCGTCAGTTTCCAAGCGCGAGGAACATGATGTGACACGAGGCTCGAGTTGACAATGTGCGTTAAAATATGGCACAGCGACGGCAGACACTGTTTTATAAAATGCACGCAAAGTCCGTCAGCACCGCACACCTTACTGCTCCGCATTCTCCCCACCACTCGGCGCAGGTCGTCCGGGCATATCGGGGTGACCTGGAAAGCCCCAGTGGAGACGCGCGGCAGGCGGGTCGGCAGCTCCGGGCCGGCCGCTGTCACCTGTCGAGCGGTCCTCGGGCCCACCTCCACAAAGAACCGGTTTAGTTCGTCGGCGTCGGCGGCGGGGGTGGATCTGTCGCTCCGCTTCGGAGCCACTATGGGCTGCACGCTGCGCCACAAACCGCTCGGCCCGGCCCGGTCCACGCGCCGCTCTGCAGCTCCTCGCGCGTGTCGCGCCGTATCGCCGACCGGACCTGGCGGTTCAGCTGCTTGTAGGTGTCGATGTGACCGTCTCGGAGTGCAGCCCGCCGCTGTGCCATGAGCTCCTTGGTGGCATCAGTGACTGGCGGGGCGACCGGGTTCCGCACCCTGACACGTCTCTCCGGGAGCAGTCTGTCCAGAATGGGTCGTGTCACGGCGAGCAGGTAGTCCCACTGCTCCTCCGGGCTGTCACTCGCATACACTGGAGTCCAGTCCACCTCCGTCAGCTGGCGATTGGCCTCGTCCGCGTCAAACCTGGACCAGCACCTGGTGGCAATGGTGCACGGCTGTGGCCTCTGGTCCGACACGGACAGCAACACTCGCGACCAGTCGAGTACGAGTCGTTCACGACTCGTAGAGCGAACGAGGATCGTCGCACTCTCGAGGTTGCCGGACATTTCCTGACTTTGTATGGATGCCCACGAGTAACTCCATCGGCCAACGTGAAGAACGTTTCAGGGTCGGTATCGACTAGCCCCCCGTGAAACAGCTGGTACATGAAAATCATGTCTCCTCTATACGTCGCCTGTAGTAGAGTGAGAGCATCTTCAGCATTCGGAGCCGCCATGCACGTAGGGTTCGTGACGGATGTTCTCAACCAGTCGGGTTGCCCTGCGCTGCACTCTCTCGATCAGTCGCTGTTCCGCTCTGTTAACCCTCGCCCTGGCAGGGGGGAGGGGTCGATGCGACCCCCCCTAAGGTTTTTCAAAGATAGTGTAAAAACGGCGGCGCGCAGCACCGTCAAATTTATAACAGCCTATGGGGCAGCCTTTTCACATATGAACTAAAAATTTCAGGTCCGGGTGACCTTGGGTCAGGTCACCAGGTCAGAAAAACCGGTACAAGGTCATGGTCAAATTTCAATTTTCTTTTTGCACCTGTCCAACTCACAGTTTTGGACTGATTTCCTTCAAACTTTCAGTATGTGCTAAGTTCACCGAGTTGTATAACATATAGTTCGTTTTTTTTTAGGTCACTGACCTGAGGTCAGTTAGAGGTCCTTACGTCGTAATGTTAAGCCTATGGAAAATACTAAATTCGGAAAATACTGGAGATATCCGCTTCGTTCTATCACTTTTGTGCTTTGAAACCACAGTACTTAACAGCAGGTCACTTGGTGCTTCTTTGTTTGGTGTACTTATCCATGGGTCAGGTCAAATGAGGTCAACTGAGGTCAAATGACGTTTTTGCCAATAACTTGGCACAAAATGACGCTAGAGCTTAAAAAATGGTGTCATTGTGTTCCTGGTGATCAGCCGAATCGAATGATATGCGATATGATGCAATTTGGTTAACTTGAACTTAATTAATTAATTAAAGTTTACTTAAAAATTAAGAAAAACTTTAAGTACACTTAAGCGAGCTAAAAAGTATATTATTCGACGCGCCTTGACGTGCTGAGTTCACTGGTGCTTTTCCGAAGAAAATCGGTCTGTATCAGTGCCTTATGCAGGCTTCAACAGAACTGTAGAGACTCTGTCGTTTAACCCTCGCCCGCACATGGGGTGGGGGTGGTTGCCACCCCCCCCCCCCCCCCCAGGTAGTCTTTCTGCTCTGCACTCAACATTTTTAGAGCTAGAAGGCTGATTTTTCGTATAGCTGCTCCTCTATCCTTTCTTGATGTCCACTGAAAATTTCAAGTTTCTGTGATTTTTGGTTTCGGAGAGATGACCTTGTTTTTCAGGTCATGTCATGACCCAAATGGCCAATTCTCAGCATCTTGCGCTTGCCATGGGCCTTGTGAGCTTTTGACACCCTGATTTCGGCCTTTTTTGCCAGTCTTACCTCCCACCTATCATGGAACATGTTGTTCGACGATGTACAGGGGTCAAGGTCAGGGTCAAGGTCAACCTAGGTCATCTAAGATAATTGCGTTTTAGGCAAGCTGAATTTACTTTTTGTGAAGTTTTTTGACTGCATGGACCAAAAAACAATCGGTGCACACATCAGTATACACACAGACACACACAGACATACAAACACATATAATTGACATTGACCTAACTTGACCTGAAATGACCTCAGCAGCAAAATTCTAGTTGGGTAGTGTGACAAAGAGGTTCTAGCTAGCTTGGCACCAGAAAACAGCATCGTCATCGGTATTTGATAAGCAGCGCACTTGATATCCAACGGTGACCCAAAACAGCAATATTTTTTTTAGTTTGACCTGACCTGGAAGGTCAATGACTGACCTGAGAAGGTAAAACTGGGTATCATTGGATTCGTCTCTTCCCAAAGAATCTTTTTGGTCTTTACCGCTAAGCTCTATCTCCAACCCCAGTAAACATGCCGACGTCGGCCCGACGTCGGTCCAACCTCGGCACGACGTCGGCTGGATGTCGGATATGCCCGCATGTTCCGACGTCCAGCCGAGGTCCAGCCGACGTCGGGCCGACGTCGGACCGAGATCAATTGCTGAGGTCCAGCCGACGTCGGGCCGACGTCGGACCGACATCGGCCGCTGTTTTGACCGTTAAAATAATATAAAATACATGTTTCATGTTTCATAAAGAGCTTCTGTATTCAAAATATCCTCAGGAAACTCAAATTTTCCTCCACGCCGCAACCCCCTGATCCGGACTGGACGGGAAACTTTATCCCATTTTGGATTGCCCGTAAGCCGAGCTCGCCCGTAGCCGGGTGCGGTGAGTGCTTGGGGGCTGCTCGGCCTAGTGTCACTTTGCCAAAGTGCCACTTATCAAAGGGACACTTTGGGAATCGTTGGTGCAGGTGTGTAAGAGTGGCTGTATGAATCCATTGTGGGGTCGCCCTTTCTAATAAGTGTCACGTAACAGCAATGGGACCAGGGACTATATGAACTGGACCCAGGGTGGTCGCCAAGAAGACCAATGTCTCCATCCTATGATCCTTCCGGCTCTGAAATGGTCTTGTCAGACCGAAAATGCATAACCCAACAAAACAAACCAAATTCGTTATCTGGCTGCGTGGTGTAGTGGTTAGCGCACTAACCTCGCGTACGAATGACACGGGGTTCGAATCCCATCGCCGGATGATGCTTTTGGCGTGTTGTCCCAGTAAACATGCCGACGTCGGCGACTGGGAGGCTCGAATCCCGCCGCCGGTTGATATCTTTGGTGCGTTGTCCCAATAAACATGCCGACGTCGGCCCCGTCGGTCCAACGACGAACGATCTCGTCAACCTCGGCAAACGATCTCGGCCCGACGTCGGCTCGACGTCGGCTGGACTTCGGCTGGACGTCGGAACATGCGGGCATATCCGACGTCCAGCCGATGTCGGGCCGAGGTTGAACCGACGTTGGGCCGACGTAGTCATGTTTACTGGGACAGGAACGAAATGGCGCGGGGGGGGGGGGGGGGGGTGGCAACCACCCCCCCCCCATGTGCGTTCTAGGATGGGAAAATGGCATGTGCGGGCGAGGGTTAATAGACAAAGCCCAAGATATTAAGTCATTCATTGGCATGGGTCCCTGTTCACTATGTGACGACTGAAAGGCACCACCAGCTTCCGTGTGTACTTATACTCCCCATGGGTGTCGTTTTGTATAGGCTTGGTAGGGCCCGAGCCCTACCAATGTTTCAGAATTTTAACCCTCGCCGGCACAGGGGGGGGGGGAGTTGATGCAACCCCCCTAAGGTTTTTCGCTAATAACTCGCGTAAAAAGCGGCCGATCGCGACGAAACTTTCAGTACCCTCGCATTGATCAATTTTACACCTACACTGAAAACTTCATGACCCTGACCCCAATGACCTTTGACCTGTGACCTCTTTTCTGTGACCATGTTTGGCCGAAATCGCGGTTCGGCGCATGTCGGCTCGCATTAGCCGCGCGTTTGCAAGCTTTTCGTGGTTTCAAACGTTCAAGCATGTGATTTGATGTTGCTCCCATGCATTAGGGTGGAAGTCAAGGTCACCTGAAGGTCAGGTCAGGTCATTGACCTTTGGTGACCTCGGGTGACCTCGGTTCACTTTTTCGAGTTTTACATGTTTCTAGACTAGTTTTTGGAGCTAAATTCGAATTTAGCAACCATTTGAACATTTACGAAGTAGTTTTGGTGCCTTCGTAACATGTTACGAAGCTGTCCGAGGCGGTTGACACGTATTACGAATACCCGTCACTAACGACTACCAAAGAGAAGCGGAAGCGCAAGAAGCACTGCATCGAGGAAGCCGGGAGGTCGAGAGGATGGTCGAGCGCGGCCTTCGTCGAGGATGGGTCGCCAAGTCGCATCGTCGTGGCGCCGTGGGTAGACTCGCCTGTCAGCTGGCCTGCGGCACCATCTCTCGCAGGACACTGGCCGACGTGCAGTCGGTGGGAGGCGCAGAGGCGGCATGGACTCGTATCTTCGGGTCCCGCTCCGCCAGTGAAGCTGCCGCCGAGGAGTAAGAGTAAGAGTAAGTCACAACCCCTACCGGTTGACCTGACCTGACCTGACCAGACCTGGTCTAAATGCTTAAAGACATCATCTCTGATCAAAACTAACACGATATTCGTGATCAGCATCCCGGAAAATCACATAGCAGCCACACTTTACGACTTTCTAACAGGTCCCGATTTTCCCGGTTTTCGGGTCATTGACCTGACCTGGAAGGTCACCCGATGACCTAGGACCTTAAAATTGGGTATCATCGGCTTCCTCTCGTGACGGGCAACACGCTCGTTTTTTTCCGCGAAGCTCTAGCTCGATCAGGGGCCAAACGCGAGGGGGGTCGTACCAACCCCCCCCCCCCTTGTGCCGTCGAAGGACTCAAAATGGCCTGTGCCGGCGAGGGTTAACATTATCCATATGACGTTGCATGGTAAGAAATAAGGATGGCTTTTGTATCCCAAAATTAACCATTAGAGCCCTACCAATAAATTTCGGAAAGTGACGCCCGTGATACTCCCTCAACACCTCATTTGAATCTTATTCGGTCCGGTCAGTGGCTGGCTCCTTCCTCACCATACTTATCTGTTTTCATGCTCATTTGATTTTGGTCAGTCCTATCAAAACACTTTAGTGTCAACTGTCACTGGCGTATGTAAACGAAATTGCAGCCACGACATTGCGGCGACAGGGATGCTATCTGTTCTGTTGTGGTTCTGTCCTCGCCTCGCGTCGACCAGAGAGCAGTACGGAATGGCACACTTCTGTATTAGTCCGACACACCCGGCACAGGACTCCCCCGTGCCGGCTCCCCGTCCAGACACATGCCCACGCGGCCAGGGCTCAGCGGCGACTGCCCCAAGGCCATCTATAGAAGCTACAGTCACTCCCCCGCCGACCAATCAGAGACAGATCCTGAGTGACGTCACCCCTGATGCTCGAAAGGGGTACTCCATTCCTTTACAACGTAAAAATGACTAACTTCATTTGAAGATTGTTGGTGACACTCTACACACATCGCTCAACCATTGATGTCATTGGAAAGTCCAACTAATTTTCTAGCGAAAAAAAAAGAGCAGCAATATGCTAAGAAATGGCCGGTTTTGAAGATATAGACGATTTAAAAACCCTCTGCAGTTGCAGGAAAGCAACGTTAAAACGCATCGGGCTTATATTTTTACTATGAATAAATCATTTTTCAGTAAGTTTTTAGATATGGTATCGATTTATTCAACAACTTTATTACAATATTTTTATTTCTTGGAACTTTATTTCAAAATAATATTTTCAAAAATGGCAACTGTTGGCAAGTAGCTTTGAAACGATTGTGGCGCGCCGCGCCATTATTGTCCTGAGGCCCCCATATGATGTCATCAAAAGTGGAGTGACATGGGCCGGACTGCCCACACTTCCGGCCGCCGCGCCGGCCCACGCATGCGCGTCTCGGGCCGCCGCACCGGCCTAGCCACGGGCGGTCCCAGCCGCGGTCGGAGGGGGACGGCTCAGGATACCACACTATCCAGTTATCCACCCCTGATATACCTACTTCTTATGTAGTTCCAACCTCATAACAAACAACTCGTTGGATGAGATAAAAACCATCTCTTGAACAGCTCACATAGAAGTGATGTGTACGTACGCATCCGTTGTTTGCTGCGGTGAGTCATCATTATGATTGATAAGTGCTTATCTTGCTTTGTCCGTATTCCGGCGAGTGATTAGGTGGTGCATTCATGATTCATGTATATATTGATTTTACCTTTTACTTGGTGGGGGTCTTAGAAGACAACTTAGGCAGTTGATGAAGAGGGTGTAAAATGGCCACGACGAGTACGTATCTCAAAGATCAGAGAAAAAGAAGAGCGCAAAAAACGTTAGTTAGATGGCTCCCGAATGCTTTTTTTTTACGGAGCTATTTGCCAGATTTCGCTCGGTCGAGACCCCAGTGTCACTAAAGATCATATATAAGGGTGCATTTTCTCGACAGACGTGACAATGTCCGACGCCTATAGGTCGTGATGTGCCTAAAGATTTTTACCATTAAAAGCCTTCCCGTAAGTATGCCTATAAACTTGAACTCAAGTCAACCGTTTGGTCTATACAGTTTACAGACGTAAACAATGATAAATGTGACCCATTTCAGCAATTGTCGTTGGACTGCAGCCATCCAACTGCGATACGTTGAATTTCAATTAAAATTATCGCCGGTGAACCGGGCGCGGGACAGGTCGGGTAGTGGGTCGTGGTTTCCATCGCAGCGACCACTGCTTAGGTTAATAAGTGTGTCTCTCGAACCTGGGACCAAGGCCTCCCATTCACCCTTTCGGACTAAATAAGAAATCACCTTTATTCTCGAAGTACGAAATAATCTCATACAACGTCACTACGACAAAAACAGCGTCAACAATATGGCACACGGCACAGTGTCGTCTGTAAGCTTTAAACTAAAATATATAATGAAATAATGCCGCTCACTCGTTTTTTGGCTTGATGGACGTTATGGTTAACGTCCACGCCGTTAACCATAATAATTTTTGTTATATAACGAATACGACCTCAATCTACGGAAAGAAAAAACGGTAAAAATTTATTACCATGGAAATTATGAAGAGGATTGTAACGCAGATGCGTTACATTTTTTTCATCTTTCATGCTGAACTGCAAGCTGTGCCACAAGCTGAAACACGGCCATCTGCGAGCACCGCACAGACACGGTCAGCCGGCTAAATCGGCTGTGATACCCTCTCTCCGTCCCAGCTGGCGTCCACACAGACGGCGCAGTAGGCTCTGACAAACAGGGGTCCTCTATAGATGACCACCCCACTTCATGAGAACCCGGATCTGAAGCCAACAAATAGCATACCGAAACGCGCCATTCTGCCAGCCTCGAGCCATTAATCAGTTTAGCCTTTGGAAAACAAGACTCTGTCCCACGCTCGGCACCCCGCCAGAGAACAAGGAGAGGGGAGTGCAGATCGGCCCTGATTTGAACCAAAACAAGAAAGGGGAGCGGGGACTGACCCGGTTTGTACGAAAACAGGATGAAATGGAACTCGGTCGCCAACGACAAAATATAGGACATCTGGCCGGAGCTGACTTCAAAACAAGGGGGAGCGGAGGGCCAGGCCCGCCACCTGGCACCTCAGGCGCCGTGAGCGCCGGCGGCGAATTCCACCCGATCGCTACGTGAAAGGGTGCGACTGCATGGCCGGGGGTGCCGAACTTCAGCAAATCACGAACGTTTGAAGGCGGAGCCAAACGCACTTTCTGAGAATGGAGGACGAAGATTGGACAAGGAGATGCTGCCCGGCCCTCTGAAGTATGACGTCATCAAAAGTATAAGTTGATGAAACGGAACTGGAACGCTCTCTCGGGCCCTCTCTCGGACGACGCATTCGGCCTCTCGCATCGCGGACAGCCCACGAGACACCAGCGGCTGGCATCACGGCGCCGGCGGCGGCTCTAGCCGCCGGGCCGGGCGCTGGACGGACACGGCCATCATGTCAGCGACTCCATCTCAAGTAAGGTCACGCGGTGAACACGGGTGCGCACCTAGTCCCTAAATCCTTCAAGTACCCCCCCCCCCCCTCGTTACTGCTATGTGAGCCACATTATATTCCCCTTTTTAGGTGTCGTTGCGCAATAATTTAGGCCATTCAGTTTAGGTAGTTCAATTTATTTTGGGAACCTTCAGTCTAGGTAGCTTAAATTAACAATCCGATTTCGGTCAATTATTTAACTGTGGGCGTGGTGCGAGACGCGTGCCGACGTGGAGTGGACCCTCGTCCGGCGCCTTGTGGTGATTAAGACGGATGGAGGGGATTATGCTCCGTGGGGAGTCGGGAAAGGGACGACGCGACTTTGTACCGCACCGCGCGGCGTGTGAGTTCCAATTGCTGGACGGCCTGGTCCCAGAATTTTTCGTAAAATTTGGCATGTAAAGGAATGAAAAGCGTTGTGTCAGGGAGAATGTAAATAAATGGGACTTGTAAATATCGTAATACGAGTGTGATAAGTGATGAAGGGCAGGGACCGGAGGATATAACATAACAGGCCATATGCCAGCCACACAGTCGGGAAAGCGGTCGTTTTCAAGGTGCCTGGCTCGTCACAGTAATTTACGACGATCAGTTTTCTTTATCTGCTTATTTTACACAGTACACAAAGGGATTATGTACGCACACTGGACCTAACCCAACTTGTCTCATACTGGTGGGTTCCACTGGTTGATTTCCGAGGGCTGCTAAGGCGGCTGACCTACTTCCTGCTATACCACATCCCAAGTTCCTTGACATGGCTCGTACCAGTGGATTCCTGGTACTATTTCCTTATCAAATTATCAAACGGCCAATTACAAGGATTCTACACGCACACTGAACCTAACCGAACGTATTTCACACTGGTGGGTTCCACTGGTTGCTTCCAAGTGCTGCTGAGGCGGCTAACCTATTTCCTACGTCACAATATTCCAAAATTCCTTGACATAGCCCGTACCAGTGGATTCCTGGTACTAATTCCTCAAAAAATCATTCAACAGTTCGAATACAAAGATTCTGCAAGCATACTGGACCTAACCGAATTCGTTTTATTACTGGTGGGTTCCACTGGTTGATTTCCAAGTGCTGCTGAGGCGGCTAACCTATTTCCTACGTCACAATATTCCAAAATTCCTTGACATAGCCCGTACCAGTGGATTCCTGGTACTATTTCCTCATCAAATTATCCAACGGTTCGAATACAAGGACTGTGCACGCACATTGGACCTAACCGAACGCATTGTACACTGGTGGGTTCCACTGGTTGAATTCCATGTGCTGCTGAGGCGGCTAACCCATTTCCTACCTTACCATATCCCAAGTGTCCTTGACATAACCCGTGCCAGTGGATTCCTGGTACTACCTCCTAAGCAATTCACCAATGTCCCGCACACAAGCACCACGCATATACAAAGTCGCACCTGTCCAATTGGCGTAATCATCTGATGAATAGGGATTGCGGAACCGGGGAGATAGATGATGCACGTCACGCCCCTGTGCGTGGAAAGTCCACCGACGCGGCTACGGGTTAGGAGGGAGATGAGAAGCGAGTGAAATGGAAGAAGACTGTACACGTAGAGGAATCGGATTTACTGAATGAAGTTCAGCCCGGATAGACCCCACTTGATAGTAGGCCTCGCTTGGGTAAGCCCTGGATACGTGCAATAAGTCGCGAAGTGAAGAGAAAGGGTGAGAGCGAGTTAAGGATCGATTATTGAGGATGAGTGCATAGCCGACGAAGGCTAATCCGTTCGGTTGCCGGCGCGGGCCCCATAAAGCCGTGGCTATACGGAGACGATGCAGGCAGCCCGGAGGGACCTAGTGACCCCGCCCGGTTTTAAAAGATAGGTTAGGTCCGCTATCGGTCCATTGAGTGATCAGCGCAGGATGACATTCGATAAGCGACGTAGGTAGTTTCGGAGATGGTTAGGACCCCAGGCGTCCCAGCGAGGAGACGTATGCCGCCGGTTAAGTAATGTCCCGCGAAGAAACGTGTGATGCTGCAGGGCGGGGGTGAACATTAAATACCAAAGCATGCGAGTCGGGTGATCGCGGTAAGTCGGTACTGGCCACCCCGCTGTCAGTCGATTTACTCCGGCCGTGCAGCGGTCATTTCGGTTAGGTCTGTGACGACAGCTTAACTACCAGCAACGGATAGATAGGGCTTCGGGCACCTATAACGCTGGTAGTCGTGGATTGTGTGAAGCCAACAGAGGCTAACCCGTTCGGTCGCCGGTGCTGTTTTAAAAGCCGTGGCTATACGGAGACGATGCAGGCAGCCCGGACGGACCTAGTTACCCAGCCCGGTTTCAAAGTTTAGATAAGCCCACCGCGGGCCGTGGTACGCTTAGTTTTCGTTTTCTTATAGGCAATTTGGCATAACTGGTAGTCATGGATTCGTGTAAAGCCGACGAACGACTAATCCCTTTCGGTCGCCGGGGGCTGGCCCGAAAACCGCGGCTATACGGAGACGACGCAGGCAGCCCGGACGGACCTTAGTTACCCAGCCCCGGTCTCAAATTTCAGATAAGTCCCCCGCGGAAACCGGACTACACAGTGTCCTGCGAGCCGTAGTCTCGGAACCGCTGGCCGAAGGACATTTATGTTTTTGTGTAGGTAGTTCGACATGGTGATGGGATGGACCGCAATAAGTCACGTAACGCGAGGGTCGAGTGCCGAAATCTGTGGTGGGTCGTATCTCTAATTGTGTAGCGTGAGCATTATGAAGCGTTTGTCTGATGTACGGAGCATTGTGGTTATGAAGGGATGACGGTTAAATGAAATTTAAGGCCAATAACTCGATAACGACTTTGCGTGCGCCCTAGCACCACCGGGGGAAGTTAGGAAAAAGAGGGAGGGATCGGAGACGGCTACCTCTGATTATTTTGAGGTATGACTGGACGTATGACAGGAGTGAGAGGGGATGGACAAGTGAAAGTGTGATTGTCGTGTATATCCGGTGGGAGATAGCCCTCAGCTAGGACGGGTGCTGTTGTCTGAGAGTGGGACCTTGGGTTATGTAGAGTTGAGTTCTTATTTCATTGTGATCAAGGTTATTATGTTATCATTTATTATCATCCCATTCCCTAACCCTGGCCTATGTGTTTCCGATGATTGATCGCCCCGGAAAGATAGAGTCAGAGTCGGAACGGGTTCACGAGGGGCAGGATACAGAGAAGGGCTTCTGGGAGCGCACCGATGGGGCTCTCATATCTCACTATCGAAAGACAATGCCCGGTTAGCCCCGCAACGGCGAAACCCCGCTACAGATTTGGCGCACCCAACGTGGGGTAGGATCAATCAAAGGAAACATGAAGTCGGTGGACGGACGTGCATTGCCGAACCCAAAGCTAAAATTTCAGAGGAAATGCGAGCGTGAGTGAGAAAACGTATTATGTCTGAGCTAGATGCAGTGGGAGCTGGTCACTCAGTGCAGCGTTACTCGGGTTAAATTGATTTGATTGAAATCAGAAAGCGTGGATTGCTGGAGGGTGTATATATCATGAAGTGATAAGGGTAAATCGAGGATCAATTTTAAGTGACGGGCGAGCGGGCTTGGTATATTTTTTTTCGGCTACAGGTATCGCTAACTAAAATTATGTGACTCACATCTAGCGAACCCTAACCTTGAGTGAAATCCCGTGATCCAAAGTTAGAGTAATCACACCGAGGATGCCATTTTAACCCAATTTTTAAGAGATTGTACCCATCCTATACCAAAAAGGTGCAGTGACCTATGTGTGACCCGTGGACTGACCCGCCTCTGGAGAGAACTGACAGGAGACCGGCAACCGTCCACGAGCCGTTCTCCGTGACGGAAACCCCCGTTACAGAACAGGCAGTCATGTATGTTGCCGAACCCAATGAACGTACTAAAAATACGACTGAGCACGACGCTATGAAGAAATTGAATGTGCTGAAATGAAAATCAGGATTGAAGAACGCAAAAGTCACCAATAGGACGCAGCATACTGAAATGAAGGTGACAGCGCAGATTGTAAATGATTGAGGCACGTTTTAGAAGCAGTATGGAAAGCTGAATTGCGATAAGAACAAGAAGGACAACACACAGCCGAGTGACGGCGAGAAAGAAGACATTGAAGTAGTATACCGATAGAAACGACGTTGATACTAAATGGCAATGGATACATGCAATCACAGAAAGGAAACGACAGCTGAGAAGAGTAAAATGCAAATGATTGAAGAACTGTAACATCACGAAGCCATTTGGAAGAGCAAACGTGCAGCACAGAGAAGAAGAGACGCCGACAGAAGAACAGAAAAAAGGTAGTCATCAACAGCGACTGACTGACAGCCAGTGCCCAATGGAACTCAAAATGAAGGCAACACCTGAACAAATGACAACGGAGACCGGAAGTAGGAGGAGGAGAAACTGATAACCAAGTTATGTCAACAAAATCAGGCAGCAACTGGGGTGACGGTGACGACTACCACAACTATAGAGCGTCATTAGATAAGACAATTCGTACAGATCTGACTGCTGCCTGTTTCAACCAAAATGGACAGCTGTAATGGACCGGGCCAGTCTGCGGGCCGATTTCTGGACCGCCCGCCGCACTGGCAGGCGGTGATCCGCCGTTCATCAATTGCAGGTGACTCCCATTTCCCAAACTTCGAGACCGATCATGTGATCTGCAGCAGGCCGGAGCGATGTTCTCAACGTCACAGCCAAGTAATCATGGAGCAGGCTGCAGTGGAACCACACCTGCCGCCAGATGTGACAGCCAAACCATCATCGGCAGTCTACACCAGAGCGCAGCCTCTGCGGCCACCAGACCAGCAGAAACAGCTTGGAAGCCACGTTCAACCAGGCTCAGCCGCAGACGACGAGTTCTGGGCCGATCATAGCCAGCCCTGACAGCTCACCAGGGCAGCTGCGTACGACATCGATGGTCGGCGAGGACTACGACTACAACTACGAGACTGGGGAAATCCGGAACTGGGACACGACTACAGCAGCAGCCGGCCGGTTCGAGACCAAATCGCGGACGACCGCCAGTCCGTCATCGCGGCCATCCCGGACCGGAGCTGTCGTGGCTCATGGAGCCACCATCAGGTGCCGGGCTCACTTCTTTGGCATACCACAATCTGCACCGGTATGTTATCGCTAACTTGATCTGAATTATAGTAACCAAAAGTAGCAATGTTATTTTTGTATTGTCATGTGTCGATTATTTCAATGGTTTAATTCAATTTCCATAGTTTTGCGTGCTAATTAGTTTATGTGTAGTTGGTGGTGTTTTACGGGATAGTACGTGAATGTTTTAGTTCTGGATATGTAAGAATGGCCTGAAATACTGTGCAATGACGCAAAAACCCGCAATCCTTATGTCCCAATCATCCAAGCTCGTATTATACCATCCTCCCATACCGAACACTCCTGTTGAAATAGCTACCAATCCTTTAGAAGACGGCCACCCGCTCTCGTCACAGAAGTCACCAAGAAACACGACGAAACGGCACCAAATAGCACGGCAGAAGCGGGCTCTCAAACGTTTAGTCGCGGGGCGCGACTATAAAAAGAGGTCTGAAAATGTAACGCAGATGCGTTACATTTTTTTCATCTTTCATGCTGAACTGCAAGCTGTGCCACAAGCTGAAACACGGCCATCTGCGAGCACCGCACAGACACGGTCAGCCGGCTAAATCGGCTGTGATACCCTCTCTCCGTCCCAGCTGGCGTCCACACAGACGGCGCAGTAGGCTCTGACAAACAGGGGTCCTCTATAGATGACCACCCCACTTCATGAGAACCCGGATCTGAAGCCAACAAATAGCATACCGAAACGCGCCATTCTGCCAGCCTCGAGCCATTAATCAGTTTAGCCTTTGGAAAACAAGACTCTGTCCCACGCTCGGCACCCCGCCAGAGAACAAGGAGAGGGGAGTGCAGATCGGCCCTGATTTGAACCAAAACAAGAAAGGGGAGCGGGGACTGACCCGGTTTGTACGAAAACAGGATGAAATGGAACTCGGTCGCCAACGACAAAATATAGGACATCTGGCCGGAGCTGACTTCAAAACAAGGGGGAGCGGAGGGCCAGGCCCGCCACCTGGCACCTCAGGCGCCGTGAGCGCCGGCGGCGAATTCCACCCGATCGCTACGTGAAAGGGTGCGACTGCATGGCCGGGGGTGCCGAACTTCAGCAAATCACGAACGTTTGAAGGCGGAGCCAAACGCACTTTCTGAGAATGGAGGACGAAGATTGGACAAGGAGATGCTGCCCGGCCCTCTGAAGTATGACGTCATCAAAAGTATAAGTTGATGAAACGGAACTGGAACGCTCTCTCGGGCCCTCTCTCGGACGACGCATTCGGCCTCTCGCATCGCGGACAGCCCACGAGACACCAGCGGCTGGCATCACGGCGCCGGCGGCGGCTCTAGCCGCCGGGCCGGGCGCTGGACGGACACGGCCATCATGTCAGCGACTCCATCTCAAGTAAGGTCACGCGGTGAACACGGGTGCGCACCTAGTCCCTAAATCCTTCAAGTACCCCCCCCCCCCCCTCGTTACTGCTATGTGAGCCACATTATATTCCCCTTTTTAGGTGTCGTTGCGCAATAATTTAGGCCATTCAGTTTAGGTAGTTCAATTTATTTTGGGAACCTTCAGTCTAGGTAGCTTAAATTAACAATCCGATTTCGGTCAGTTATTTAACTGTGGGCGTGGTGCGAGACGCGTGCCGACGTGGAGTGGACCCTCGTCCGGCGCCTTGTGGTGATTAAGACGGATGGAGGGGATTATGCTCCGTGGGGAGTCGGGAAAGGGACGACGCGACTTTGTACCGCACCGCGCGGCGTGTGAGTTCCAATTGCTGGACGGCCTGGTCCCAGAATTTTTCGTAAAATTTGGCATGTAAAGGAATGAAAAGCGTTGTGTCAGGGAGAATGTAAATAAATGGGACTTGTAAATATCGTAATACGAGTGTGATAAGTGATGAAGGGCAGGGACCGGAGGATATAACATAACAGGCCATATGCCAGCCACACAGTCGGGAAAGCGGTCGTTTTCAAGGTGCCTGGCTCGTCACAGTAATTTACGACGATCAGTTTTCTTTATCTGCTTATTTTACACAGTACACAAAGGGATTATGTACGCACACTGGACCTAACCCAACTTGTCTCATACTGGTGGGTTCCACTGGTTGATTTCCGAGGGCTGCTAAGGCGGCTGACCTACTTCCTGCTATACCACATCCCAAGTTCCTTGACATGGCTCGTACCAGTGGATTCCTGGTACTATTTCCTTATCAAATTATCAAACGGCCAATTACAAGGATTCTACACGCACACTGAACCTAACCGAACGTATTTCACACTGGTGGGTTCCACTGGTTGCTTCCAAGTGCTGCTGAGGCGGCTAACCTATTTCCTACGTCACAATATTCCAAAATTCCTTGACATAGCCCGTACCAGTGGATTCCTGGTACTAATTCCTCAAAAAATCATTCAACAGTTCGAATACAAAGATTCTGCAAGCATACTGGACCTAACCGAATTCGTTTTATTACTGGTGGGTTCCACTGGTTGATTTCCAAGTGCTGCTGAGGCGGCTAACCTATTTCCTACGTCACAATATTCCAAAATTCCTTGACATAGCCCGTACCAGTGGATTCCTGGTACTATTTCCTCATCAAATTATCCAACGGTTCGAATACAAGGACTGTGCACGCACATTGGACCTAACCGAACGCATTGTACACTGGTGGGTTCCACTGGTTGAATTCCATGTGCTGCTGAGGCGGCTAACCCATTTCCTACCTTACCATATCCCAAGTGTCCTTGACATAACCCGTGCCAGTGGATTCCTGGTACTACCTCCTAAGCAATTCACCAATGTCCCGCACACAAGCACCACGCATATACAAAGTCGCACCTGTCCAATTGGCGTAATCATCTGATGAATAGGGATTGCGGAACCGGGGAGATAGATGATGCACGTCACGCCCCTGTGCGTGGAAAGTCCACCGACGCGGCTACGGGTTAGGAGGGAGATGAGAAGCGAGTGAAATGGAAGAAGACTGTACACGTAGAGGAATCGGATTTACTGAATGAAGTTCAGCCCGGATAGACCCCACTTGATAGTAGGCCTCGCTTGGGTAAGCCCTGGATACGTGCAATAAGTCGCGAAGTGAAGAGAAAGGGTGAGAGCGAGTTAAGGATCGATTATTGAGGATGAGTGCATAGCCGACGAAGGCTAATCCGTTCGGTTGCCGGCGCGGGCCCCATAAAGCCGTGGCTATACGGAGACGATGCAGGCAGCCCGGAGGGACCTAGTGACCCCGCCCGGTTTTAAAAGATAGGTTAGGTCCGCTATCGGTCCATTGAGTGATCAGCGCAGGATGACATTCGATAAGCGACGTAGGTAGTTTCGGAGATGGTTAGGACCCCAGGCGTCCCAGCGAGGAGACGTATGCCGCCGGTTAAGTAATGTCCCGCGAAGAAACGTGTGATGCTGCAGGGCGGGGGTGAACATTAAATACCAAAGCATGCGAGTCGGGTGATCGCGGTAAGTCGGTACTGGCCACCCCGCTGTCAGTCGATTTACTCCGGCCGTGCAGCGGTCATTTCGGTTAGGTCTGTGACGACAGCTTAACTACCAGCAACGGATAGATAGGGCTTCGGGCACCTATAACGCTGGTAGTCGTGGATTGTGTGAAGCCAACAGAGGCTAACCCGTTCGGTCGCCGGTGCTGTTTTAAAAGCCGTGGCTATACGGAGACGATGCAGGCAGCCCGGACGGACCTAGTTACCCAGCCCGGTTTCAAAGTTTAGATAAGCCCACCGCGGGCCGTGGTACGCTTAGTTTTCGTTTTCTTATAGGCAATTTGGCATAACTGGTAGTCATGGATTCGTGTAAAGCCGACGAACGACTAATCCCTTTCGGTCGCCGGGGGCTGGCCCGAAAACCGCGGCTATACGGAGACGACGCAGGCAGCCCGGACGGACCTTAGTTACCCAGCCCCGGTCTCAAATTTCAGATAAGTCCCCCGCGGAAACCGGACTACACAGTGTCCTGCGAGCCGTAGTCTCGGAACCGCTGGCCGAAGGACATTTATGTTTTTGTGTAGGTAGTTCGACATGGTGATGGGATGGACCGCAATAAGTCACGTAACGCGAGGGTCGAGTGCCGAAATCTGTGGTGGGTCGTATCTCTAATTGTGTAGCGTGAGCATTATGAAGCGTTTGTCTGATGTACGGAGCATTGTGGTTATGAAGGGATGACGGTTAAATGAAATTTAAGGCCAATAACTCGATAACGACTTTGCGTGCGCCCTAGCACCACCGGGGGAAGTTAGGAAAAAGAGGGAGGGATCGGAGACGGCTACCTCTGATTATTTTGAGGTATGACTGGACGTATGACAGGAGTGAGAGGGGATGGACAAGTGAAAGTGTGATTGTCGTGTATATCCGGTGGGAGATAGCCCTCAGCTAGGACGGGTGCTGTTGTCTGAGAGTGGGACCTTGGGTTATGTAGAGTTGAGTTCTTATTTCATTGTGATCAAGGTTATTATGTTATCATTTATTATCATCCCATTCCCTAACCCTGGCCTATGTGTTTCCGATGATTGATCGCCCCGGAAAGATAGAGTCAGAGTCGGAACGGGTTCACGAGGGGCAGGATACAGAGAAGGGCTTCTGGGAGCGCACCGATGGGGCTCTCATATCTCACTATCGAAAGACAATGCCCGGTTAGCCCCGCAACGGCGAAACCCCGCTACAGGATGTTGATAAAAATGCACGTTGCACAGCAAAGCTCTCCGACCCCCGTATCTCAGAGTGAATCCACACGTTAAAACTAAAATATATTTTTTTCATGCACAATTGCTTGGGCCCCGATGGTACACTAAATCCGCCGGTTTCGAGGGTCACCACCCTTTTTGGAGCACACCAGTAGCCACACGGCCAGCCCGGCGGAGACGGCCAGAACGGCGGCGATGCCCACTACTAGGAACAGGGTCAGGCGCGACACATCCAGCTGGGCGGCGGTGTCGGCGGGCTCCGGTCGCGGGTGGCCAGCGATGACCTCCGACCCAGCGTCACTCCTGTCGGGAGGACTGGCACGGACACCAGCCCGCTCAGTGGTGGTCTCAGCTGCGCCAGTTGTAGTTGTAGTTGTAATGCGTGCTAGCTTTGGTGTGGGACAGTACCCTTTTTCATTGAGCTGCCGCACAACTAACTCCTCCATTTCAGTGAGTGAGCTAGACTCTTCTTTTCCGATGAGCGCACGGAACCAGTGCTTCAGTCTGCAGACGAGCTGCTCAGGAGGAGTGATATTCAGCTCAGTCATGCTGAAATCGCCCCCGTCTCCGAACGCCAATGATCCATTTTCGGCATGCTCAACAGTCAGCTCACGGAAGACGAAACTGCTGCTCGACTTCTTCTGATCCCCGCCGACTCTCATGTTGACAAACGCGCCACTCTGGAGCCTTCCAATTGTCACACGCTCCCACTGAATGGTTCCGCGTGAAACTACGTTCAGCGCACTGGACGGCAGCTCTCCGAACCGGGAGTCGGCTACATGTAGGTGATCAACCGAGACATTTAGACCATTTTTCTTCGTCTCCTGAACCTCGGTATCTTGCAGGGTCAATTCACCAATAGTGCCGTGAATGCCTTGAGTGTGAAGTTGTTCGATGCTGCAGTTCTTGAAGACTAATTCCTTCAAAGCTCCATCGCTCGTTAGACACCCAGTGCCGAGACGCTGTATTTTGACACCATCCATTTCAATTCGACCAATGTGTTTCCCAAAACTATCTTGCTCGCAGCGAAATCTGCTGACATTATAGACGACGAGGTGCCTTATTGTGGCTTTAAAGGAGTTTCTGTTAAGGGCCAGCTCATTTATGTTCTCTAAGGTCAATTTCGGACCAGGCCTTGATGTGAAGCTAAAACCATTTTCGTGAATCTGCAAAAGTTTGATAGATCTGAACTTTAGTTTGGCGACGCGATTCCAGAAGCCAGAGAAGGCTGACCCACGTATCTGAACTTTGTCTACATCTTCGACGGCGAATTCGACAGGACTGCTCTGCAGCCGAAGGCTTCTTTCCTGCAGTTGAAGACGCCGGACGTTCTGCACCGATATTTTCAAAGCAATTGGATGTGTGGAGTCATCTAAAAATGATTTCTCGAAGATCACATGCGGTGTGTCCTTGACGACGATTTCCTGCACCGTTTTTGGGACGAATCCTTCATTCAAGATAATCTGAAACAAGATTTCGGTAGTTAGATTGGTGACATAAGCTTGAAATGCGCTACAACCAGTAGGTATAACGCCATTTGGGGCGACTAACGGAGCGAGCGAGGGGGTGAGCCTTGCACGTGCGAAATTTCGAGGGGGTACCTCCAACTTGTCCACGGCACCCTACTAACCGGTCTCTAGCGATGTGCCAAATTTGAGTACAATCGGCCCAGCCGTTTTCGAGATCTGGAAGCGGCACCCTACACGTGCGCACGTGCAAAATGGGTCCCAACTGACTTATGCACGGCACCCTACTAACTGCTCCCTAACCGCGTACCAAATTTGAGCGCAATCGGTCCAGCCGTTCTCGAGATCTGGAATCGACCCCTGTATGCGCACGTGCAGCAGCATTCCAAATCTGGCACATGGATGATGGATATGCATTGCCTAGTGGGTGCCTACCTACATACATGCCAACTTTCAGCGCAATCGGCCCAGCAGTTACCGAGAGATATTGCAACGATTACAAAACTGACACCTCTTAAAAATGACAAAACTGACACGTAAGTCTCGCTCGCTTCGCTCGCTCCGTTATAATTATAGTAAGGGCAACGGTTTACGCAGATCAAAACTCGCCATTGGAAAACGAAGCGCATCACATCGCGTCCTTTGGCTGCAGGTGCACAATTACGATTGCATCTTATTCCAACCTACCTTCCTGGGGCATCGGCAGGTGACGCTGCGAGCGGCCGAGCAGTTGGGCTCCAGTGCGCAGCAGTTCAGGGCGCAGGCCCGATATAGGCCAGTACGGGATACCGGCGCCGCAGTCACAGTCAGGAAAAGAAGCGTTGGTATCACCACCAACAGCAGTAGTGCTATTGGCAGCCGGCTGACGCCCCCCATGGGCGACCGGGCCGGGCGCTCACTTCTCACACCCATGGGCGACCGGGCCGGGCGCGCACTTCTCACATCCATGAGCGACCGGGTCGGGCGCTCACTTTTCACACCCATGGGCGACCGGGTCGGGCGCTCACTTTTCACAGCTCTCCGCTCTCACGACAGGAACATCAGCAGCAGAAGCGGCATCAGCTGCAGCGGCGGCCGCAGATGCGGAGAAGAAGTGGTGTAAGCCATAATGGCCCCCGACGGCCGATTCCTGCCCGGCTGCAGGCGCACCTCCCCGGCCTCCGCCGAGACACTGAAGTCAGAAGTGGCGCGGTGAACAAGGGTTCAGATAAGATAGTCGTGAAGGCACTAACTCGTAGGAAAACTACGGGAGATCCCCGGCACTGCTTCAAGTGGATCCGAGGAGGGTTAAGTGATTGAGATTCGCGAAACGATACATTAACATTTTAGCTGAGTGAGGAGGGTTTAACCCTCGCCGGACCAATTGGTTTTCTACATACGCGCCGGCCGAGGGGGGGGGGGGCGGGTACGACCCCCCCTCGCCGTTTCGCCCCTGGTGGAGCTAGCGCGTCGCGGAAAAAACGAGCGTGTGCGCCGTTACGAGACGCAGAGATTGGTACCCGATTTTAAGGTCCTAGGTCAACCGGTGACCTCTGAGGTCAGGTCAAGTGCCCCAAGGTACGGTTCAGTTTTTGGTGAATAACCCGCGCACCGACGGGGGGGCGGATATCCGCCCCCCCTGAGGTTTTTCGCGGATAGCGGGAAAACCGCGGCGCGTAGCGCCGCGAAATTTGGTATGACTATTCTCTCATCAATTTTACACATGGTGTGCAAGTTTGAACCTCCTAACTTTTAAGGTCAGGTCACCAGGTCACTTTGAATGACCCAACCTCAAGTCACTTTTTTGCAACTTTGTCACCGTGCCAGAGCTACATTAGAATGTCGGAGGCCTTTGAAAGTCGCAGGATGTTATTAGGTCATTAGTAGCTACAATTTGTATATCTCGGAATTTTGATGTCGGTGACCTAAGGTCAGGTCAATTTCGCGACCTCCCCATTATAAGTCAATGGGGGAAAAATCAGCTCCCTGTTTTTACCACTAAAACGGGTCGGAATGGCCCCATATACCATACATGACTTCACATACGATCAACCTTCACTACCTTGAGGTCTGTTTTGCTGTTGGGCAGCTGTAAGGTCATGTGACGTCATCAAAGGTCACCAAAGGTTTTTTGCCAATAACTCCTTACAGGAACAAGATACAGCCGCGCGGATGATCTCATTGTGTTCAGCTCGTCAAGATGCATCGAATGATATACATGATGACCTCGAGGTCACGTGACCTGAGGTCAACCTTTGACCTTGACCTTTCGAGGTCAACATATATATCATTCGATGCGGATTGACGAGAGGATCACGTTGATGCCCTTAGTTTGTTCCTATATTGACTACTTCGAAAGTTATTCGAGAAAAACCCTCTCCATATCTAGCGCCGCCATTTTGACTTTTTCGACCCCTGTGACGTCATCTTTGACCTGACCTGAAAATGACCTTAGTAAAAATTGTAGACCTTGTCCGTGCGTAGCCGATGCCGTTTACCGCTTGTCGCTATCTTGCTTCGTTCTCGAGATCTCAGGGGGGGGGGCGGTCATCCGCCCCCCCCCCCCCGTCGGTACTAAGTTGGCGCAGACCCCCGTCGGTGCGCGGGATAACTTCGCAAAAAACGGCCGCAGAGCCGCGATTTTGGCAGCATCGTGTTCGCCTCGCTCAGGCGCGTCGAATGATATACTTTTTGTTCAGGTCAGGTCAACTTGGGGTATTGACCTCAGGTCAAGGTCAGGTCAGCACCCTAAGGTCACGAAGTTGGTCGAAAGGGGTCATGTCGCATATCATTCGATTCGGCAGGTCTTCCTGAGTCCATTGGTGGCTTTCCCGACTCGCTAGCTCAATTTGATCAAGAGTTATTGACGAAAAACCAATATGACCTTGATGACGTCATAAATGACGTCACGCAAGGTCAACATTGCAAAAGTGACGCATCTAACCTTGCAAGGAGTGCATCAAATCACGATTCTGTGTGCTTGAGATAGTTGGAGATCGTTCCCGGCGCCAGAATAGCAGTTTGAATTTTTCCCCATTGACTTATAATGGTGAGGTCACGAAAATGACCTGACCTCATATGACCTTTAGGAAAAATCCGAGATATACAAGTTGTGAGACTCATAATGGATACTAGATCCTGCAAGTTTCATTTCCCTGTGACATCTCCTCTGGCAGTGAGGGCGTTGCGAAGTTGCGACATCTGAAGACCGTGCAGAGGTTCACTTATGACGTCATAGGTCAGTGACCTGACCTGACCCAAAAATGCGGTTGGTGTCAAAAGATGCGGCTTGGATCAAAGGTCAGGTATGCCAGGTTTCAGCTGTCTATCGCCAGCGTGTTCGGAGCTATCGCGAAAAAACCCTATGGGGGGGGGGCGGCACCCGCCCCCCCCCCCCTCGGCCGGCGAGGGTTAACCCTCGCCCGTTCATGTGGGGGGTGCCACCCCCAGGTAGTTTTTCTGCTCTGCACTAAGCATTTTTAAAGCTGATTTGCCTGATTGATGAGCCTGATTTTTCGTATACCTAGCTGCCGACATAGCTGCCTCTCTATTCTTTCTCAGCGTCCACTGAAAATTTCAAGTTTCTGTGTGTGTGTTTTTTTTTAGATATGACCTTGTTTTTCAGGTCATGTCATGACCCAAATGACCAATAGGGGAGACCCGGGAATGTATGTACAGTATATCTAAAAAGTATGTCCCCTGGTTTAGCTCTCCCACAGGAGGCGAATCGGTAACTTGGCTGAATCCCAGTTGCGGCACCCGGCCGCCAGGGTCGCTGCCGCGCGAGCGGCCTTGACCGCTCGCATGTCATTGGCAGTTCGGTCCCTCCCCATCTATACCGAGGTGGGGAGGGGAGAAGAGGGGAAGAGAGGGGAGGGAGCGGCATCCGCTCGGCACTTGGCGATACCTGGCTGACCCCGCGCTCCCTCACTGACCTTTGTCCTGCCCTCAGGCGAAGCCCGACTTCCTGGCCTGTAGCGGCCCAGCGGAAAACCGAGCTCGCGGGGCGCCACTCCATTGGCCCAATCTTATAAATGGAATGCTGTCGTATTCACGGCATTAGATAATATGAATAGTGATACCAGCAGTGGATGTGGTAAAATACAGTCCAAAATAAACGAAAGCACTCGATTCGTGCATAATGCGCCCTCCCATTCAAATAAGCCCGCCCACTTCGATAGATGGTGTAGTTTCTTAGGGCGTAAAAGATGCAAAACACTACCGATTTTTTTTTTTAGCTCGGCAACTGGGACCTACAATATACAATTGACTGAAATGCATGAAAACCATTTTGCATTTAGGTAATAGCCGTTTTCTGCACCCAAACTTTAGCCAGTGACGCCCTGTCCATTCTACAGCGTTTATAAGATTGTTCCCAGCACCCGATTTTATATGAGGAAGTCGTTTAAAAATCATCTTATTTCTAACGAATTTATTATTATGGCCACTTTTACAGGACGTCTATAGAGCTTTGACTTTTACATTTCTTCCTCGTTCAGGAGAAACGTTTTAACCCTCACCGGACCTTCAGGTTTTCTTAATACCGAGGGGACGTTGGGGGTTGGAAGTGAGGAAACACTTCCAACCCCCCTTCGCCGATTCGCCCCTAATTGAGCTAGAGCCTCACGAAAGAAACGATCGTGTGCGTCGTTACGAAATGCAGCGATTGGTCTCCGATTTAAGGACCAGGGTCAGACGATGACTTCGGAGGTCAGGTCAAGTGGTCCAAGGCACAGGTTCGGTTTTTGGTAAATAACTTCGCTAAAAATGATCGCAGATCCGCGATTTTAGCAGCATCGTGTTTGTCTAGCTCAGGCGTGTCGAATGGTATACTTTTTCTTCGGGTGAGATCAACTTAACCCTCGCCCGTATAGAGGGGGGGGGGGGTCGAACGGACCCCCCTCCCTCGGTTTTTCGCGAATAACTCGCGTAAAAAGCGGCCGATCGCGACGAAACTTTTGTTACCCTCACGTTAATCAATTTTACACCCACCCTGAAATTGTCATGACCCTGACCTTAATGACCTTTGACCTGCGACCTACTTTTCGAGACCATGTTTGGCCGGAATCGCGATTCGGCGTATGTCGGCTCGCATTAGCGGCGCGTTTGCAGTCTTTTCGTGGTTTTAAGCGTTCAAACATGGGATATGATGTTGCTTCCATGCATTAGGGTGGGTGTCAAGGTCACCGGAAAGTCAGGTCAGGTCATTGACCTTTGATGACCTCGGTTCACTTTTTCGAGTTTAACATGTTTCTAGGCCAGTTTTAGGAGCTGAATTCGAATTTAGCAGCCATATGAACATTTACGAAGTAGTTTTGGTGCCCTCGTAACATGTTGCGAAGCTGTCAGAGGCGGTTGCCACCTACTACGAATACCCTTACTGGTTGACCTGACCTGACCTGACCCGACCTGGCCTAAATGCATGAAGACATCATCTGTGATCAAAACTAACATGATATTCGTGATCAGCACCCCGAAAACCCCATAGCAGCCACGCTTTACGACTTTCCAACAGGCCCGATTTTCCCGACTTTTGGGTCATTGACCTGACCTGGAAAGTCAACCGATGACCTAGGACCTTAAAATTGGGTATCATCGACTTCCTCTCGTCACGGCCAACACGCTCGTTTTTTCCGTGAAGCTCTAGCTCGACCAGGGGCGAAACGGTAAGGGAGGGTCCAACGGACCCCCCCCCCCCTTCCTTATACGTTTGCGGCTGGAAAAACACCAATGCGGGCGAGAGTTAAGGTGTTAACCTCGGGTCAAGGTCAGGTCACAGCCCGTCAGGTCACGAAGCTGGTCAAAGGAGGTCATATTGCATATCAATCGATTCGGCAGGTCTTTTCATGTCCATTAGTGGCTTTATCGACTCGGTAGCTTTAGTTGATCGGGAGTTATTGACGAAAAACTGATACCCTTGGTTACGTGATAAATGACGTCACGCAAGATCAACAAAGCAAAATTAAAGCATCAGACCTTGCAAGGAGCGCATGAAATCACGATTCCGTGTGCTTGAGAATTTGAGATAGTTGTATATATTTCCGGACCAAACTAGCACTTTCCATATTCCCCTGACTTTTAATGGTGAGAGACTGACCTGATCTCTGGCGACCCTTCAGAAAATCCGAGATATACATTTATACAAGTTGTGAGACTCTCGATCATACTATAAGATCCTGTAAGTTTCATCTCCCTATGAAAGCTCTGCACTGAGGGTGTTGCGAAGTTGGAACATTTTAGGAGTGTGCACAGTGCACACTGCACACAGTCCTAAAATGTTGAGGACAGTTTAGGACAGTTTCACACAGTTCATTTTAGGACTGCTCATTTATGACGTCATAGATCAGTGACCTGACTTGACTTAAAAATGCGGTTGACGTAAAAAAATCCGACTTATCAAATCCCGACTAAAAAAATCGACTTATAATCCGGTTAATCAAATCCCGACCATGTTTTTACCTGGCCATTAATGTTCTAACCTTACAGGTGATTGTTTGAACGCGGAAGATGCTGAATCTTGGTTAACCCCATACTTATCGTATGATAAAGAACGTCAGTGTTAGAAAGTTAATTAACAATTTTATTTAGGATAGTTTAATTCAAGTGGGTATAATCCGACTTGACAATTTACTAGGAGGGTTTTGCAGCGCTATTAGTTCGGCATTTAATTATAAATCATTGCTAACTTCGATCCGGATATCGTTATTCAATGCTGGCCTTTGCGTCCTCAGAAAGTTGTTTATAGTCATGAAGGCTTGCATTGACCCATACTTTCCATTTTTCAGCACTATTATTCGCCGTAGTTGACCAGGTGTTTTCTTCAGCTCTCCCCTGAATCCTTGACTTAGACCTGGCGTATCACCCGTGCATCGCAAGACGCACCTACCACACACAAGTTCATGATCCCCACGAACCCACATCAGCGTCCGTTCGCTTGGTGTGTGACCCCTTGACCTTTGGCCGCGACAACTGCCAGCTTGCTGGAGCACCCATCCCTACACGCGCTGCCCCGCCCGCTCCCCTCCCTCCCCCCCCCCGGGGTCGTGTCACGAAGGTTCGGGCCAGTGGCGCGGGAACTTCTTCCAGACTGGGGGGGCTGAACCATAATAGAAATCAACCTAGGGTACCCCCAAATCTAGTTTTCTCACCGGTTTTAGGCCACTTATTTTTCAGACCTTGGCCTTTTCAACAACAACAAAAAAAAAAACGAAAATATTTTCAAAAAGTGAGGTATTCCGTCTCAGCTGAGCTGAGTGAAGAAACTACTGTTTTGGCAACCTGGAGTAAAGGTTTTAATCTGCCAAATGAGTTGCCGAGCCAGTGAAATAGGTGGATTTTTCACTTACATGCTTTCTTCCTTTGTGACCCACAACCCCTAATTTGGGGAGGACAAGCTGCCCAACGGTTCCTGGCCTCATGAAACGTTGTGGGGCACCGCCCCCACGGCCGCAGAGTTGTGGGGGCAAGCTTCCCCCACTGCCCCCTCCCCCGGTTCCCACGCCTATGTATGAATCTATGAAATTATGTTGGTAGATTTCCGATTTCGATTCCTCCAGCTGGGGGGGGGGGGGCTCAAATACATTACGAGCCCCCCCAGCCGAAAATCTGGGGGGGCTCAGCCCCCCCTAGCCCCCCCGGTTCCCGCGCCACTGGTTCGGGCTTACGCTACTACCGGCCGCTGCGCAGCTGTCACCTAGCGCCTGGGAATGTGTGGTCTGGTGCGGATTCAGCCAACTACCGGCTCGCGACACCAGCGCCACGTAGTGGCGACGGTACATTCTTTTTAGACACACTGTACATTGTAACGTGTTTTGAGCAAAACGTACTGTATGTATTAGTGGTGTCATTTTCCCAAAAATGTCTGACCGATACCGACCGAAACCGAAATTTGGGAAAAATTTCCGACCGAATACCGACCGATAACATCCCAAGCCAAAATTTGACCGAAATTTGACCGAAGTTCTATTTGCTATTACTTTACCCAAAAATTAAGTTATTTGGTACATTCTAGTGGAAAATAATGGGAAATGGCATTTCAGTCCATGTTCAGTCAATTCTTAGCCACTGCAAAATACATTTTGTGGTAGAAGTTACCACAGGAAGTTACATTGCAAAGTGTACACATGGATCTCAGCATTTCACATATTTGGTTAATTAGAATTGTCAAGAATCTACCATGGTCTATGTAATGTGGGGCCAACTGAGTCAAAATCAGCCTGCTTGTAGTTGTGGTTGGACAATGGGTGGCTGCTGCCTGCTTAGTGGGATGGCTTCTGAAGTTGCCAAAATGTGGCATCTCTTGTAGCCTTTGGGGGAAATTTTGCAACCTTTATCATTAACATCCCAATAAATTTCAGTAACTAGGCAAAAATGGAATACTCTCTCTTTTTGAAAATGGTTTCACTGGCAGGGTGACCGAAAGTGTCCGATTTTTAGGGGGCCTGACCGACCGATTACCGAATCGGTCAGCATATCTTTTCGGTAACCGAAATTTTCGGTAACCGATTGACACCACTAGTATGTATGTTGTGCACTGTATGTACATTGTAACGTCATAACGTGTTTGAGCGGGATCAATAGGCGACAACTAAGCCTTCTCTCCCGAAATATATATTGAGTAATTGAGTATTGAGTAATATTGGTAGATAAATAATATGCGATAAATGGGATAAACGAAGTGTCCAACACAAAATGAAAAGAAAGCCTGAAGTCT
Source organism: Amphibalanus amphitrite (assembly GCF_019059575.1). Lineage (NCBI taxonomy): Eukaryota > Metazoa > Arthropoda > Thecostraca > Balanomorpha > Balanidae > Amphibalanus > Amphibalanus amphitrite. Next base: position 48,525 of record NW_024882964.1, on the reverse strand, counting down.
TTTCCGGATTTGGAAGCAAATCTTGCGGCATAAACAGCGCGCATGCTGCAGTTATTTTACATTTCGAGTATGTTCAGGAAGACTGTGGGCCTTAAATTGCTCGATTTGATTGGGTGATTCCGCGCAACAATTTGCTTATTTTTGCTGTCAGCGCTCACACGGAGACTGGGATAAGATCTTCGAGCAGTACGTTCTGGCGACATGGATCACGTATGTATCTACGCACGCTACCGACGCAAAGGTGAGGGAGTGGTTAGGACCAAGGTTAGGACTTGGTTAGGACTTAGAGATTAATAGCAAAAGTACACTGTGCAGGATAGTGGGAGCTGAATCAAACTAGCTGTCTGGGCAAGTGCGTCTTTCGGTGAATTGAGCAGAGTGAATATGTACCTATACAATACATGTGTCTGTTGGAGCCAAACAAAAATTGGATCAGCCAATCAACGGCTGGAGTGGGCGGGGCGATTACCATATATGGTCATAAAATCAGACAACCTCATCTTTTCCATGTATCCTAGCATTCAAATGAAAAAATAAGGCATAAGAATGTTTCTTTAACCACACAACTTGCAAGGCCTACAATCACTCGGTGCATAATGCACTGGCGGCTAAATCGCAGAGTTACAATACAAGGTCAAACAGTGATTGGCAAATGTGGCGAATTGAAACAGACGCGGCAAAAAATGTAAGCAGCACCTTGGTTTGAAAATGTCATTATTTTTATTATTTTGTTTTTGGTTTTCCAATTTTGGTTAAATTAGGTATTATTTTAAAATTAAAATATTTATTAAAATAAAATTAAATCTTTAGGTAAACAATTTTCTTTCAAAACACCAATCCATTTATGGAATGGCCAGCTGATTGTTCATTGTGACGCCCGGAACATGCAGAAAAGCCGTTTTCCTATCACCATTTTTGAGTGAATTCGCTGAGTTTAATCGAATCTCGTTAATTCGTAGTGGAAAATGGAAGCCTTTTCTCTCTGATAAGTGGACGCGAGAGAGTCGCATTTATGCCCTAACTACAGGGTGATCGAAAAAAAAGTGTCACCCCTAACTTAAAATCTACATAACTCGCGACTGGTAGGTCGGATGACTTCGCGCCAGGCAGCATCAGAAAGAGCAGGTAATTTTTTTCAATTGAATGTATTCATGATTGTTTTCTATTCCAAATCATGTCCCCATGGGCTCAAAAACCAGTCAATGTGCGGCTTTCACGTGAAACGAAATTCACCGAACGGGAACGGACACCGCTGAACGAGAACAATGAGTATCGTAACTCAACATGACACACACCTTACACATTACACATGGAGTGTATGTATGTTGTTCACTGCAGACTGTTTCTCAGCTGACCTTAGACTCGTTTCTCAGCTGACCTTAGGCAAGGCAGACTTTATCAGATCTTCCTTGCAAACATGCGGCCTCATTATTCACAAATTCGCCGGTAACTAGCGAAACATTGCGACAACCTGCACTACCGGATTATCAATTTTATGCAGCGGTAACCATGGAACAGTTAAGAAAAATGCTCACGTGAGCTGTCACGTGAGCTGTCAGATCAAAAACTCTGTCAAAAGTACAAATTCGCACAACCAAACTTTTGAACACGCCAAATTGCGTCCTTAACATACTTTTTGAATAGCTACATCTTCGTTTGCGGCATAAACCATGCATATTTACATCCATTCGAAAGGAAATTGTATGCTCTTTCTTATGCTGCCTGGCGCAAGGTCGCACGACCAACCAATCGCGAGTTATATGGCTTTTAAATTAGGGGTGACACTTTTTTTCGATCACCCTGTATATGGTCATCAAAAGCAGTGGCGTATCCAAGGGGGACCCTGGGGGTCCTAGGATCCCCCTGGAGCCTAGAAAAAAAGTTTTTTTATAACACGGAAAAAATTGAAATGACTTCAAGGGCCCTTTTGACCACTTCCCATGTTATTCGCTAAAAGAAAAAGTATTGTAGAACTCTTTTGAGGATTATTAGAGGACACATTTAGGCCAATGAGGGACCTTGTGAAGGATACAGAGGGCCCTCTCAGGCACACAGAGAGCCCTCTCGGGCACACAGAGGGCCCTCTCAGGTACACAGAGAGCCCTCTCGGGCACGCAGAGGGCCCTCTCAGGTACACAGAGGGCCCTCTCAGGCTCACATAGGGCCCTCTCAGGCACACAGAGGGCCCTCTCAGGCACACAGAGGGCCCTCTCAGGTACATAGAGGTCCCTCTCAGGCACACAGAGGGCCCTCTCAGGCTCACAGAGGGTCCTCTCAGGCACACAGAGGGTCCTCTCAGGCACACAGAGGGTCCTCTCATGCACACAGAGGGCCCTCTAGGGCTCACAGAGGGCCCTCTCAGGCACACATAGGGCCTTCTCAGGCACACAGAGGGCCCTCTCAGGCAAACAGATGGCCCTCTCAGGTACACAGAGGGCCCTTTCAGGCACATAGAGGGCGCTCTCAGGTACACAGAGGGTCCTCTTAGACACACAGAGGGCCCTCTCAGGCAAACAGAGGGCCCTCTCAGGTACACAGAGGGCCCTTTCAGGCACACAGAGGGCCCTCTCAGGCACACAGAGGGCCCTCTCAGGCACACAGAGGGCCCTCTCAGGTACACAGAGGGCCCTCTCAGCCAGGCACACATAGGGCCCTCTCAGGCACACATAGGGCCCTCTCAGGCACACAGAGGGCCCTCGCAGGCAAACAGAGGGCCCTCTCAGGTACACAGAGGGCCCTTTCAGGCACACAGAGGACCCTTTCAGGCACACAGAGGACCCTTTCAGGCGAACAGAGGGCCGTCTCAGGTACACAGAGGACCCTTTCAGGCACACAGAGGGCCCTCTCAAACACACAGAGGGCCCTCTCAGGTACTCAGGGGGGCCTCCCAAGCACACAAAGGGCCCTCTAAGACCAGCAGAGGGCCCCTTAAGACGAACAGAAGGTCCTCTGAGGTACGAGGGTCAATGTCAGGCCACAAGGTACCCTATGAGGCCACCAGACGGCCCTCTTAGATCAAAGATGGTCCCTGGAGGTCACCAAAGGGCCCTCTGAGGTGAACAAAGGGCCCTCTGAGATCGAAGAGATCAAAGAGATCAAAGAGGGCCCTCTAAGGCGAATGGAGGGCCTTCAAAGGTCACAAAGTGCCCTCTGAGGCCACTGGAGGGCCTTCTGAGGTGATATGAGGCTATGTCAGACCACCATGAGCCCTATGAGGTTTAGGCCCTCTGAGATCAAAGAGGGTCCTTGGAAGTCATCGGAGTACCCCTTAAGGCTCATTGAGGCGAACAAAGGCCAGAGGGCCCCCTTAGACACCACAAAGAAGTAAAAAAGATCCCTCTGAGGTCATAGACAGCTCTCTGAGATGTAATAGGGCCATTTGAGGCCTCCGAGGGCCCTCTGATGCCACAGAGAGGCGCCCTCTGATGCCAAAATAGGGTCCTCTGAAGTCTAAATCCACCAGAGGGCCCTCTGAGGCGAACAGAGGGCCCTAACATCCACCTCAAAGAGGGCCCTCTGAAAATCAACTGGCCCTCGGAGTCAGTGTCCCAAAATCGTATTTTGGCTTGGGTGTCAGAGGGGGAAAAGGTCACCCAAAAGAGGGATAAGAGTGGACAATTGTCAGTCACAGGGCAGTCGGAGCCCTCTGAGAAGGCCACTTGAGCCTTACAACAGAGGGCCCTCTGAGGTGATATGAAGGCTATGTCAGGCCACTATGGGCTCTATGAGGTCATCAGGCACTCTGAGGAAAAAGCTCTGAGGCGAACAGAGGGCCCTTGGACAATCAGAGGACTTTTTAGGTCAACTAGGGGCCTAATGAGGCCAGCAAAGGACCCTTTGGGACACAAACAGGGCCTCTCAGGCACCCGGAGGGACCTCTTTTCTAAGGCAAACAGGGGGTCACCTTAGATGATATGAGGGCTATTTTAGGCCACTAGGGGCCTCATGTATTAGACCAACATACGGTCATTTGAAGTAAAAGAGAACCTTTTGAGGTAAAAAGGGCCCCTGGAGAGAAAACAGAGGGACCTGTCAGGTACCCAGAAGGTCCATGGAGGCCACTAGAGAACCCTTTGAGGCCAGTGATGGTCTTCAGAGGCCATCAGAGGGTCCCTCTGAGGGTAACAGAGGGTCCTTAAGACGACCAGAGGCCCTCCGTGAAAATGCGGGCGTCACAAGGCCCGGTTTGCATCAAAGGTCAGGTAGCTATGCCCAGTTTTGGCTCTCTGTTGCCTGCCGACGTGTTCCCAGCTGTCGCAAAAAAAAAAAACATGTGGTGGCACCCCCCCCCCCCCCGCCCGGCCAGGGTCCTTCTAACCAGGGATGCGGAGGCGTGGAAATTTCAGACGGCTCCGGCTCCGGCTCCGGAGAAAAAAAATCGGCTTCGGCTCCGGCTCCGGCTCCGGCTTCGACTCAGTTCATCTCATCCAGTTCATCCTTTATACCAATAAATACGGGTGGAAAAGAAAAGATGAAGGATTGGTTCACGTTGTTTCTGTATTTGCATAACAAGGCTATTTTGAATACCACATATTTTACTGCCTTGCAGGCACTGTGAAACCGAACTAGGTCAATGTTTTCCTCTTCAAAAAAAAAAAAAAGAAGAAAAAAAAACAGCCGGAGTCGCCGCCTTTTTTACCGCTCCGGCTCCGGCTCCGGGCTATATTGTTTCACGGCTCCGGCTCCGGCTCCGGCTCCAGGCAAAATATGCCGGCACCGGCGGCTCCTCCGGCTCCAGCTCCGACTCCGCACCCCTGCATCTATAACTCGGCTTCTGAGCCACGTACCAACACGCCTAAGGCAGTGTTCGAAGGGACGCAAGCAAACAATAATGACGAAATTACGCCTGTCACTTTTTAGATCAGTTCAAAATTCAGTTCACATAGGTCATCCAAGTTTAAATTTCGCCAATTTTCAGGTCCAATTTCGACAATTTTCAACAAACCATCGCATGATTCGGAAATGAATAGAGCTACAGTACCGAGGAAAAGCGTAGTTAATAGCTCTTTTAACACCCCTTTCGCCTTTTCCATCCTCAGGACATTCAAATCCTTCTCCTCCATGCCGCAACCCCTGATCCGGGCTGGACCTGGACGGGCAACTTTATTCCATGCGGGCGGCTCCCATTGGAGCGCACTGCAGCTCCTAAGGAAGCACACTCATAACCGGGTGCAGTGAGCACTTGGGAGGCTGGTCGGCCTGTCCTGTTGGACAGGCTCAGCCCCAGTGAGTCACCAAGGTGCCCGCCCAGACCAATGTCACCCTCAATTCCTATCATCCCTCCGGCCCTGAAATGGCCTGTCAGACCGAAAGCCGAAAGGGCCTGGGTCCAACCCAACAAAACAAACAAAGCTCTTTTAACGCACTTTCTCTAAACTGTGCTCAGATTTGACCTAAGCCTGTTAATTGTACACTTTTTATATCGGAACATTTTCATGTTCCTACAGCTCTGTAGGCCTGATAGCTCTTCCTGCGAAACCTTTTTTGGGTCGAAAATGGCAGAACATGACGTCATTCTGACGTATTTGCGGCCAACCTATCAAAGCCTCTGGAAAAGGTCACAATGTGTAAAATGGATGCCCGGAGAGGTCCTGAAAGTTTGGTGGCGATATCTGCAGTCATTTAGGAGATAGCTACGGAAGAGGACAGGGGGCCGTTTCGCCCCCCCCCCTTGCGGGGCGCGGGCTAACGCCCTTTCAACTCAGGCTTCAAGGGCCCTTTTGCCACTTAAGGGCCCTTTCAACCCAGTCAGTCAAGGGCCCTTTTGACTGCGGACCCCCCCCCCCCCCCCTGAGAGAAATCCTAGATACGCCACTGATCAAAAGTCTATTTATTGACCAATCAATTTTTTATCTTCGCCTCGTAGTTTCCCCAACTGGCTTGATTTGGGTCATGTTCAAAACTAGGAGTCAAATCAATTGGGTCAAAGGTCTGTCACCAGGCTGGGAATCCTCTCCAGCCTGTCCTGAAGAAAATAAATCTAGGTGTTTTTGCTACAGTATTGAAAACCAGCATTAGTGATTAAAAGATACAATTTGTGAATGATTATTCCCTAGATGAACTCTTCTCGTTTTTCATTGCCATTTTTTCAAGTTTCCCTTCTCTTTCATCATCTTTTTCCACAGATCACAATTGTCTTGGCATCATTATAACATACTAATGGGAACAGAGTATGCAGTGTTGCGTTGCGCGTAACTTTTTCTTTCTTCCTTTCTTTAAAGTTAGTCTGAACCTTTTGCAGGGAAGGATTCACAAGGACAGAGCCCCCGTTAAGCAAAGCTTTTTGCGTTGACCCTGCCCTCTACCCTCTGATCACGCAATTCCGGTTCTATGGCAGAATTTGGAGTCCCCAAAGCTTAACGTGCGCACATAGCCGCGCACGGCCGGTCCCCTCAGTCCTCACTGACTTAGCCTGGCTACGGCCTGCCACCAACCTCAACCATACCAGTCAGGAGGCTCGTAACCGTCAAGCGCCCGTCGTGCTTCAAACACGGGTTATTTTAACCGGGAACGCGTGCTCTCACCACGCGGAGTCCAACGCTCTACCGACTGAGCTACGGGACCGGCAAACTTTATACACACAAGGTCAATAAAGCACGTTTGTTGTCGCCCGCAGCGCATGCAGTATGAGCGGCTGTATTGTGGCCGGGGCAGCGTTTCGCCTGGCCGGGCGGACGGGCCGGTCGGGCCGGCGTGCCCTCTGCTGGACCGCCTCCCGACAATCTGAGGTCAGCGGCGGAGACACGCAGACAGGGCGACCCACCGCGGACGAAACCACCGCGACCACTGCCACCAGCACGTTCGCCGAGTCGTTCAAGAAGTTTGAGGGCCTGAACCAGCCAAAAGGCGATGAGACCCGGCGCAGTGAATCGTTCCTGACGCTGCTCAGGAACTCGCCCTTCATAAAGGTACTGACCAGTTGTTAGCTCATCGACACAGTGTTTATGTCTGTAGTGTATATGACTGGTTCACATACACCAGACTGAAGCTGTATCTTTATTGTCATTGTCCTTTCAAGGCACTATTTTACCTTGAGCAGTTATTGAGATAGTCTCGATAGGACACTCCATTTGACCATGATCCCTAACCGTGTCTGTTGCCAGATGGGAGACCCGACCGGAAAGGTAGTCGAAGGCGAGGTGTTTCACGTCGTGGGCGACGACCTCTATATCGACTTCGGCGGCAAGTTCCACTGCGTCTGCCCCCGGCCGCCGCGACGCTCAGAGTAAGGATGCGGAGCTAGCGCTATCGGTCATTCAAACAGTTTCATAAGAATTTATGCAGGTAGGCATACAAACCCTCGGTAAAACCGTGTCTTCAACAGACAGTAATTAAAACAATTTGATGAAGCGGGTTGATGTTTGCTTCTAAGACACCCAACCTATTCCTTTTTTCGTTGATATCTTTTGTTTGGGGCGTGTTATGGCTATTTGTAACTTGCTTTCACCACACACTCGGTAACGGATCTTCGGCGCCCACAGTGACCCATTCATGTACTTCCAGTGAGTGATCCACGATCCTCCTGACCTATGACTGCTGATCCATTGACTGATCTCCCCCTCAAAGAACCTGATCCTCACACCCCCAGTGACCATTCCATTCACCCCTAGTGACTGCTCCACTCCCCCACTGACCAATTTTTCCCCTTCCCTCCCCCAGAGAGTACGTGCTGGGAGCGCGCGTGCGCTTGCGTCTGCACCAGCTCGAGCTGTCGTCACTCTTCCTCGGCGCCAAGCGCGACCTCAGCCTGTTGGAAGCCGACGCCACCCTCCTAGGTATCATCTCGTCTCCGTACCGATCCAAGGCCAAGCAAGCCACGTGAGCTGGGACCACGCGCAGGTCAGCCCGAACTGGCGTGAAGAGGTGCTCACTAGAGCTGTACAGTGTATTCAACAGTGTATGCATGCCGCGGAAACAAGCGAGCAGGGTGACCGACGGTCGGTCGCGCCCTGCCCGTAACGCAATACATTCTGTCAAAGTAGTTACTGTGTACAGGGACATCATGGCTCACTCTTCAAACACACATAACGATAAAACAATGCCCACCGGCGGGAGTGGTATAAATATGCAAATTCAACAAACTGCAGAGAAAGCCTCACGATTTTCTGATACATCGATACCACACTGATCCCACATCCATAAATGTGTAAACTTGGTCATCACTTGAAAGTATTTAAGTGCGGCAACATTCATACTGAGAATATGACGCTTGTTAGTGTCACCACTGAGCTTATCTCAACACTACCATAAGTCGTCGCTATTTAGCGAGCAAGTGACAAGGCCGGCTTGGCGGCTGCTCCCGCAAGCTGTCATCGTCACATGCTCTGCGGCAGACCCTTCCCCGAACGTCATTTGTACACGTCACAATGGTCACATCACTGGCTACTCGTCACGGTCACACACGTCACCGATCTGACGTCTGTGAGGTCAGGCGATCAGACGCTCCGTGCGGGTAGCATAAGGCTAACAAACGACCTTCGTCCCATTCCCATACACTGCATCCGAACCGCTCGGGGACAGGGGATCACTTGTGCAGAGTTTCACAAACCGAACTCATCTCGGTGTCGCGCGAGTCACCAAACATACAACGCCTCAGCTCTAGTTTAGGCCACCAGAGGTCCATGCCTATCAGCCACTTCATTGTCGGTTTCTGCATTATGGCTCAACACTACACTGTTTGCCATCAGGCGCCTGTATTGGGAGTCCTGTTTATTTCACCGTTTACCGACCACTGGCTCGTCTTGCATGCCTCTCTTTTATTTCTCCATCTCTCTTTGCTCTCTTCCTTTCGGACCACCCTCGGTCCATTCCTAATGCCCGTCCTATATGCTGGAGCTTACTCGCCCCATCTTAACTACCAGACTGGGTAGCTCAAGCACTTCCTACCGCTATGACCGTCGACTGCCCTCGAAGGCAGTGATGGTTGACGGCGCCTTGGTGGGACACTGATCCTCGTCGCTGCCGTCGGAGCAGTGGACGATGCCATCACACACCTCCGAGGGGCTGAGGCAGCGGCCTAGCCGGCACCTGAAGGGGGGGGGGGGGTGAGAGTTAGGTCACACACACACACACTTGATGTATTGAGAACTTGATGTAGTGAGACACCGTGGTGCAAAATGGCTTAATGTCTGGTGCACCAGCAAATCTCGAAGTTAGGGCTAGGGAGACCGGTACTCATTCGAGCAAAATAGGTCAAGTGGGCCCAAGTTGCACAGATCCCTACTCCCGTGGGTCACTCCATACTTGCGCGACCTTCTCTCGTCTCATTGACTTTTGACCGTCCTGTGGGTCGGAAACCTTTCTGACTATCCCCTGTCCCCATCCCATTGGCCTGGCACCATCCTCTTGTCCGCCGTCCCCTCGTCCTACTGTTATGGGCGCAAAATGACCTTAGCAGTCGGCGCGCCCTAAAGCCCCAATCAACAAACAAACCCCTCGTCCTACTAACCTGTGACCGCGGCAGCCATGCCGCGCCGCCGGCGGCAATGGCCCCTCAATGACGTCATCAATCCAGCTGGCATAATTGGCCACCTTGGTGTAGACGCCGGGCCGGCCGGCTCGCGCGCAGCCGTACCCGTTGCTGGTGATACCGGTCAGCATCCACTCGCCGGACGGCTCCTGTGGAGGGGTTAAACAAAGTCAGCGGAGGTCAGTGGAGTCGCTTTAGTTTATTTGACAAAAATCAACACCTATCCGTAACTGATATTTTGCATGTTCCATTATTTGGTAACTTCTTTAAGGATTACGGCTTTAGCAACGCCTTGTTTCTACCTCAAATTGTACCGCTCGTCATTTTGTCAACAGGGCCGTTGCAGCTGAACTGGTTTGGCCGCTTTACCGCTGCTCTATTTCCCCCGGCCATGTCCCGCCGTGGTTTCATCTCTCCACCCTCTACTTCTCCATTCCCCATTCACTGACCTGACACATAAGCGGGCCGCCGCTGTCGCCCAGGCAGGCGTCTCGGCCGCCTCGCTCGTATCCCGCGCAAAACATGTTCTCAGTGATCTTGTACAGGGGCAGGAACACTGTGCGCTTCTTGCACTCCTGGGAGGAGATGAGAGGCACCTGCACCTCCTGTAGGGTGTCCGCTGCACGGTGGAGACACCAACGGTCAGATAATGAACTAATGTGAGGCTCCTCTGCATAGTGCACAGTGGCGTCATACCTACACTGTCAACATAGAAAACTGGCACATGAGCGGGTTCCTATGTCCTGTGTCCCGTGTTTCTTTGTTCGTCTCCGTGTCCTCTGTTTCAGGAATACAGAGCCGTTCCTTTTTTGTTACAAAAGATCCATCTAATAAAGATTGAATTGTGAAGCACTATTGTTATAGATTATGATTATTTATGATCATGCATACCTATCGTATGCATGAATTATGATTATTCATGCATGCAGACCACTCCCGCGCCTAATCTTATGTTTATTTTCATTCAATCACCTCAATGCATCATGCCATACATATCGTATTTTCTTGTTACTCTGTTGTACTCACGGAATATTTTGCCGGACTCGAAGAGCTGTCCCCACCCGACCACTGTGCAGAGGGCGCCGTTCTGAATCTCGCTCTGGGGCGGCGGCAGGCACGCCGGCCGCACAAAGTCGCTCATCCTGAGAACGTTCAAACCGCGTCACGTTGTGGAATTACAGTCGCGCTCAGTCGTTTGGGTATTGATGAATTGACGGTAGATTGAAATACCAAGCAATGACTGCATATTTTTAAATAGAAAATGACTGATAAATCATGCTAAATAGAATAGCTTTTCTAGCTTGTCTGCGACTGAATGGTAACGGTCCAAGACTCAAACTACCAAAGTGAGTGCTGAGGAGTGAGCAGTTCTTACACTTCATAGACATATGTATACTTTGTCTGTCCCCTCCAATCCCTGATGCGGAGTCCCGGGTCACTTACTGGACGGGCTCTCTCAGTCGGAGCAGCGCGATGTCGTGCACATATCCGACATCCTGGTAGTCCGGGTGCATGATGACGTGAGAGACCTCGTGGAGCCGCTCATAGGGCGAGAGCAGGCTGCTACCGCGACGGTACGCTCCCAGCCGCGCCAGCCAGTAGCGTGTCGTCGACCTGGGGGCAGATGTTATTCATTGACTGCGGGCTAAGTTCTGTGTGTTTCTCAGGCGATCGATTGCTGTTTTCTCCCATCTCTCTCAGGTAGATGAATTTATTAGCAATGATATACCCGAGACCATTGTGAAGTCATTGACGATAGATCGTCCGTAAATGGGTACAAAATTGTTCGTGTTAGAAAATGTAGCTGAATCGAGCTCTAGTTGTCCTTCAACCTCTGTAGTCTGTACCACCCATCGCACCCTCTTTAGCACTCTGCCCTCCCTCAGTAGCACCCCTCTCACCCTCTGTAGCACCCCTCTCACCTGAGGTAGCCCCTTCTCACCCTCTGTAGCACTCCCTCACTCTGTAGCACTCCCCTCACCATCTTTAGCACCCCTCTCACCTGAGATAGCAGTGACCGGCGGAGAGCAGCCACCGATCTGAGATGAGTGTGGCGCCGCACTGGTACTCCCCGTCCCTATACATTGCCGCCTGCCACGGCCAGGCGCCCGGACTGGAGTTGCCACCACCCACGATCCTGTAGTGTTACAGGAGGAGCGTCACTTGTCACAGAACATGTCACATTACAATGGGAGGTTACTTGTCACATAATACGTCACGTTACAGAGGGAGGGTCACTTGTCACAGAACACGCCACGTTACAGAGGGAGTTTACTTGTCACAGAACTCGTCACGTTACAGAGGGAGGGTCACTTGTCACAGAACACGTCACGTTACAGAGGGAGGGTCACTTATCACAGAACTCGTCACGTTACAGAGGATACGTCACATGTCACGCTAGAGAACATCACTTGTCTAGCTAGGTACCTACAGGTTACGGGAGTTATGGCGTTTTTCGTGACGACGTTATTCGTCATATCATTGGCCAGGCAAGGCAGGCATGTCTCTGTTTCACAAAGACTGATTACAAAAGCTTCCTTGATCCGAAAACGACTCCAGTAATCTAATCAAGGACATGATTTGTTCCATTTTCATTTTCAGCCTTCCCCGTTGATTACCACCGCCAGGTTCATTCATCGCCGTCCATTGGATAGTTGTCTCACCCCGTGCGTTGGACAATGGTATCAGGTCTCAGGCCGTGGACAGTGATGTCGGACTACTGAGTAGTGAGTACTGACCTCGCCTGCCGCTGCTTGGCCCGGGGTCGTAGGCCGCACTGTAGCTGTCCGCAGGTGACGTGCAGTGCCGTCTCACGGGGGCATGTATCCTCAGCGAACACCAGGCTGGCCCTGCGGGTCAGGGGGACGTGTTCAGAGGGCGTCCGGGGACATAGAGGAGCTCTAAGCCACTAGAGGACATTGTTAGACGATGCTGGTCGACAAGTGGGACAATGTCGCATAATGAGAGTCGTCGTTGTGTGGGGCAGCCTGAGGGACACTAATTGTTCCTAAAAACTGTAGGGCAGTAATCCCAAGAGAGCCTTCACCCTCCTGTGATCAACGTAACAAGCTAGCATAGCCTGACAGTTGGCTGGGACATGGCGGACTGAATGTCCGTGGTGAATGACTGCTGAAGAGTGGACTCACTTTTCTGCCTCCGGTAGAACGGTATTCGGTGAAAAGAGCAGCTTGAAGAACGGGTCGTCGGTTGGCTCCACCGTGGACTCGGGCACGTGTGGTCCTACCGACTTCACCGCCTTGGCATCTCTGAAATACACATCAATCATGTCAGTCGCAGACTCATGGATTTGGTGCTGCTGGTGTACAGAAGACATACGAGCACACACTGAATGCTGGTTTCTTACTGAAGATTGGTGATATGAAACGCACGTCGCACACGATGATCATGGGCACTGGGCAGTCTCTTTCCGGTGAGACCTTCTTACCCCTCACCAGTTGGTGGATAGGCGAGACCATTTCAGCCTCATCCTTATTCACAATCAGGCAAGACCCTCCCCTCACTCACTGGTAGGTGAGCACCTTGCAAGCATGCCCTCTAACCTCGCTCCCCTTCCTACTCACTGGTAGGTAAGCGCCTTGCAGGCATTCCCTGTAGCCTCGCTCCCCTTCCTACTCACTGATAGGTAAGCGCCTTGCAGACAGCCCTGCCGAGCTCATCCGCTCCCCAGGACCCGCGGCTCTGCCGCACCGTTCCGTCCAGACTGTCCACGCAGAGGCGTCCCCAGACGCCACGCCGGCGCACCACCAGTAACCCTGCCGAGCTGTACCGCCCGTCCGCCTCCGCTGCATCCGCCGCTGAGCCGGCTAGCGTCACACAGTGCCGCTCATCAGCGCCATCTGCGCAGTCGAACCGGCCGTCGCAGAGGGCGCTGCGGTCGACACACTGCTTGGCCTCCGGACAGATGAACTGGTCGGGTCGACACCACTCTGTAGGATAGCGACAAAGATCGTAAGGAAAAAGTATGTGTGAGCTGTTTGGCGGTCAGGGTTACAGGGTCTTACATTAGCGGGTCTCGTAATTGATGCTTGATGTTGGGACTCACTGTACTTCCAGCAAGCACCTTCGGAACCTGAAGGGCCTTGTAGTTTTAGGACTTGTTCAGGTCACCTATCCGTGCTTCTATCCTCAGGATACTTAAATCCTTCTCCTCCAAGCCGCAACCCCCCTCCGGGCTGGACAGGCAACTTTATCTCATGCGGGCTGCTCCCTTGGAGCGGCACCGCTGCTCCTGAGGGAGCGCACCCCGTAGCCGGGTGCAGTGAGTGCCTTGGGGCTGGGTTGCCTGTCCTCTGGACGGGCTCAGCCCCGGCGACTCACTAGGGTGCCTGCCCAGACCAATGTCTCCCCCTAATTCCTATCATCCTTCCGGCTCTGCAATGGTCTTGTCGACCGAAAGGGCCTAACCCAACAAAACAAACAAACTTGTTCAGGGCCACGAAGTGGCCAAAGCTTCAACAGACCGAATATTAGCGGGTGTGCCAATGCATAAGGCAGCTGCGACGGAACAAAAAAACAACTTATCGGGCCTAGATTTTGACACTTCGAAATCATAATCCACAAAGTACAAACTCATCCCTTCGCCACTCACCGCAGAATTGTTCGTCGCTGGCGTCGTGGCAGTCGAGCACTCCGTCGCAGAGTTTGGCGTGCAGCGCCTGGGCGCGCAGCCGGTCAGCGCACGTGCAGTCGCGCTCGTCACTGCCGTCAGCGCAGTCGAGCAGGCGATCGCAGCGCGATGTGGCCGGTACACACCCGCCCAGAGTGCGGCAGGCGAAGTCGGTCGGGTCTGTGCAGGCTGTGGGGTCGGTACGGGAGAGAAGGGCGGGGTGGTAAGTTTCCTACTTTGAGGGGAGTGTTGTGCAATACGCTGTTTTTATGAGGCTAATCAAGGCTATATATAGGCTAATACTTAATTACTGTTGATTGTTGAACTCAAGGAGGCGAGAATATTCATTGAAATGCTAAAAGATACATATGTTTGGAAGTTACCGTTAAAAAGGCATTTGTTGGTCTTAATAATTACAATAAGAAACGTCTAACATGAATTACCCTGCTCAAATCAACCCATTTCAAATGCTATGTCTCTAAACATCGTACCATAGCGCTGACTACACAAAAGCAAGTGCATATGCTAGAGCTTGCTAGAAAAATGACCGTCCCGTGACCCCGAAAGTTTGTCTTCAGTCATTCCTCGTCCACTAGGCATCTGGAAGCAACCGTCACCTCTTCAAACATGTCACTGTTCTGTTGTAGTGATGTCAGCTCCAGAACCATCTTGTCTTCACTTTGAATATGTGGTCGAAGTTCGAGAATATTGTCGATATAGCGTTCCCCTTTTCAGAGTCCATTCATCAGAGTTTGTCCGTTCAGAGGTCGTCAGTCAAAGTCACAAGTGAGACGTTGAAGCGTCATGCTTGGCGATGCGTGTCCGGTATCGGTCATAGCCACTTGAGTTCACTTTGGTGTGAACAGTCTGGAAAGAGTAGACCCGCTGAAGCAAAGCCAGGGAGTAGATGAGGATGTAGGGAATAGCTAAGCTCAACAGTAAGCCAGCACCTGTAGGCTTTGGGCGGCATATGTTGTTCGCGGAGTTGTTTGGAAAAGGACGTTGGGCTCACAGCATAAAGTTGGAATGGTCATGCGGAAAAAGTAAGACACTATATCGAACTTCTAAAGGGCAAGAAGCCGCATGAACAACTGAAGAAAAAACGAAGCAGCAATGAGATAGGGAAAGCATGCTCTTCTAGACTGTTAAGCTGCATATGGGACAATGGGATATGGGAAGAGGCCATGCTTTTATACTGAACGTCTAAAAAACTACGTTTACCATGTCTGGAAGCCATGCGGATAGTGGTTAGCAGCCACAGACGAGTTAGGTGTCAGTGGGAGCGGGCACTCACTGGCGACGGTTTTGTTCCGGAGCAGGGAGACCAGGGTGGGTCGGGACGACGGACGGCCCCCGTCGGTCGGACCAGCCAGCTGGGACGTGCCGACCTCATTGTCAGCTTCCTCCGCCACCTCAGGAGAGCCAACCTCCACAGAGCTGGCTTCTGCAGAATCGAGCTCTGCCGAGTCGACCTCGCCTGAGTCAACCTCCAACGAGCTGGCCGTGGCCTCCGTCAATCCCAAAACGTCCTGCTGCTCTGGCCTGACCTCAGTGGGTTCCGAGGTCAAAGGTGGCGGCTTGGTTGCGGGCCGGCCTGGCATTACCACGATAGACACTGTCTCGGACCCCGACACTTCAGGCCGGGATGGCGCTGCTGTCGGACGTTCGGTAGTAGGAACAATCTGACTTGTGGCGGTGACCAGAGGTCGACTCGCCCCCACTCCCGCCCAAGGCTTTTCAGCAGAGAGCCGCAGCTCGTTCTGCCCAGGCTTCTGCTGGAAACGGGCGAAGATCTTGTCGAGGATGTCTTTCACGCTCTCACCCTCGCGGTAGTGGATCACGTGAACTGGGGAGCTGTTGGGCAGTCGGGTCGGCTGCCGCTGGTTGCGGCGGTGGCCGAGTGGCGTTGCCACCGTCGTGCCCTGCAGCGCTGCGAACAACGGCGCCCTGCCATACTCACCTCCGTCGGCGTTGGTCCGTTCGCCGTGGAACCTCATCAGCTTGTCGGAGAGCTTGTCGCGCGAGCTGCCGCTCGCGGTGGAGTTGTCTCTGTGCAGAGGCGTCCGAGTCGGGACGGCGTGTACCGGAAAACCCTTCAGCTTGTGTAGCCGGTCGGACAGACTGCCGGAGGAACCCGTCGCCGGCGGATTGGACACGGGGCCGCTGCCGCCGGCCACCTTCACCCGGGTGAAGTTGGCCAGCGCCTGCAGGACAGAGCTGCTCAGGCGGGTGAAGGTGGGCCGGCGCGGCGGCGGACCTCCGTTCTCGACCGCTCCGCTGGGTACCTCGCGGCGCAGCGCGCGCTCGGCACCCCGCCGGTCCGCCTGTGTGCCGTTGATGGAGATGTTGGCCAGCTCGAGCAGCTTGGTGTTGGTACGCTGTGGCTCGCCAGAAGTGCGGCTCTTGTCGGTGCCCAGGAAGGGCGCCAGCAGCTTGCGGCGAGCCTCTTCGTCGTTCAGCAGGAGCTGCAGCTGCTGCTGGTCCATGTTAGCCACCAGCGCCGGGTAGCGGAGCGCGATCAGCCGGAACACGTTGAGCAGCTGCTCTCGGCTCGGTGCGGACACATCGTCTGGTGCACTGGGTCCGTCCGGAGCACCGCTGAGCGCACCGCCCAGCGCCCCCGCCAGCACACCGCCCATTCCCGAGGGTATCGCAGGCCTGGCGGACGGTGGAACCGAAGCGGCGTCTGGTTGGGCAGAGACCACCACAGGCTGGGCGATGTCAGATCCGACAGGACGGTCCGCTGGTCTGCTGTCAGTTTGGTCAGGCTGCTGCTGGAGTTGTGGCGGTCTGTTCGCTCCCGGCACTGGCCTGGGTCGAAGTGGAGGGTACACTCCGGAGAATGATGTCACTGGTGGCTGTTCGGGCCTCGTCGGTCTGAGTTTCTCAGGTTTGATTGGACGACGCTCGTCTCCGACCGGAGCCGCGTTCACCACCACCACCCGCCGTGTGGTGGTGGCTGTCGGTGCTGGCACCGGTCGGCGGGTTGGCGGACGTGTGAAGAAGGCGATTCCGAGTCTGTCCACGCCTCCGGCTGGCTCCAGTAGGTCGAATCCGTCCGTGATCGGTCTGGGTCGAGCTGCGTCACCCGGCGCCTGTTGACTCTCCTCTCTGACCTCAGAGGTGCTGACCTCAGTGTGGTATTCTGTGTTAGCGACGGTGGGTCGCGCTGTTGGTCGAGATGAGGGACGCGGACGGTTGGTAGTTTCGGAGGTGCCAGGGGTCGAACCAGACCGGAAGAAGTCTGAGGACGAAGGGCGAGCGAACGTTGAAATCGGCTGCCTCTGCGGTGCAGGGTCAACGTCATCCTCCCTGGGGAGAATCCGCAGAGTCTGCTGTATGGATACGCTTTCTGGGATCGGAATGGATGCGTATGGGGGTCGAGCCGCAACCGAGCCTGCTCCTGTCGACTGCTGCTGCTGCGTCTGCTGCTGCTGCTGCTGCTGTTGTTGTTGCTGTTGCTGCTGCGTTTGCTGTTGTTGCTGTGTATCCTCTACAAACGGCCCACGGCTGGTGGTCACCTCAGGAGCCGGTGTGCTTCCTACGTCTGTCTCGACGCCGCTTGGCTCGTTTCCCTGTCCGGTCCGGTCTGTTACGGGTCGCGGTCGGACGGTCACCGCCGGTGGATAATCCCCACCCCTCCGAACGCCGCCTCCGTCCGTAAACAGGCTTCCGGGCCGCCCGGGCTGGCCACCAGCCTGCACGAATGCCGGGATGATGGGGTTCCACGGACTGTAGTCGTAGACAGGGGCTTCCTCCTGGCTGTTCGTGGCGGGCGCTGGTGTCTGCAGCTGGGGCCAGTTGCCCTGCTGGCTGCCCGAGGCCGGAGCCGAAGCCGAAACCGGAGATCCCAGCTGAGGCCAGGCGGGAGCCGGAGCCGGAGCCGGAGCCGGAGCCGCAGTCGGAGCCGCAGTCGGGGCAGGAGCCAGACCACCGAAGTACGCCGTGCCGACCTGGACATCCGCGAACTCCGGATAGCCCGCGGGCTGGACGGTCTCGATGTCCGTCTGGGAGTTGGCAGGCGCAGAGGGATCGACGTACCCGACCCTGTCGACGCCCTGTGCCACGCCGGCTGAGAGGAACGGGGCCAATTCGGTGGCCACTTCCAGCGGGATGGGCTCAGTCGGACCGAACGCACTGGGTGGGTCGATCGCTTCCGACGAGACGGGTAGCTCGCCAGCGTCGGAAGGCTCGACAGAAGCCTCAGTCGCAACGTCGTAGTAGTCGTCATAATAGTAGTTGTCATCAGCATCGCTGTAAAATGCAGTCTCTCCTGCAGCCACATTGGAGTTCGGTTGGCCCTTATCTTGCTGGAGGTCAGCCGGAGTACGGTCACCCAGGGATGGATCAATGGTGGAACCGCCACTTAGTGAATCGTCTTCTGTGGTTCGGTGTCCGGGAGCGTGGATGTCCGTGACATGGTCGCTCGGTGTGAGGTCCTCAGGAGGATCGTTCACCGGAGGGCTTTGGGTGTCGGTTGAATCGGAGACTGGCGCCGGCGGAGGAGAAGTGCTGTCTTCATGACGAGTGTCGGCCTCAGACACCTCAGTGCTTCCCTCATTTGGGCTCTTAGGCGACGTCTCCGCTGCTGGCACGTCTTCCAGCCTCTGTGTCTGATCAGTGATGGCACTGGCTGGTTCTGTGATGTTACTGTCCGGCTGGTTGCCTTCAGCACTCGGGTTGCTGATGGTGCTTGGTTCCGTACTGCCAGTTTCCGCAGACATCTTTGACTTCTCGTCTCCTTCAGCGCTGTTCGTCCTCTGGATAGGTTCCCCGGAACCTTGCTCTTCTTTGTGGTCGTCAGAGGAACTCGTCTGTTCTTTGACCACCTCCTCTTCCGGTATCTGTGCTGGATCTCTGTCATTTTCGTTTTCCTCCTTCGTTGTCATCTTCCCATCAGCTACCTTTTCCGTGGACGGCTGTGCCCTGGCCGGCTCAACCGCTGAGTCTGGGACGGACGGCGCGTTCCCCGAGTCGCTGGCAGAGTCTGGTTGTTCAGGAGACGCCGAGGCCGGAGAGGGGGACATCTCGTCCTGCTCCTGGTCCACTGCCTTGGTAGGTCCGGTCTCCTGGCGTCGGCTGCCGCCACCTCCGCGTGAGATGAAGGCGGCGTTCGAGGCTCCGTCCTTCTGCTCCCCTGTGGACAGAGGTTACAGCAGGGTTAGAGCGGGGTCAAAGGTCATCTGGGATAGGTTACGACGCGGGGGGGGGGGCAAGACCGATTTTTTTTTAGCATTAAACATCTTCCGAAATGGACAATATGTCATTATTGTATAAACTCGGAGGAGTATCGTTTTCAATAGCTTTCCGGTGTATGACTAATGTAATTTAGCTTTAATATCTAACCAAGGCTTTTTTTCTGCTTTCACTGCTTATACCGCCCAAGCGTGCCATATTAATGGCCTTCCCTACGACAAAAGGACAATAGTAATAGAGCTGTTACCTTGAAGTTCAGTCTCATTAGCGCCATGTCAAGAAGCTCAGACAAAATGTGTTTCGCAAGGCTGACCACGTTTATAAAAAGTGTCACCAACCCATGACGGAGTCGTCACGAACTGTCGCGAGTGGTTACGCCTGCCTAGTTACGTTATGAGCCAGCCGGAAGCAGCCCTAAAGCTGGGTGATTCTGTATGCCTCGCCACGTCTTGCGCTTCGTTGAACTTATATCGTGTCGCTATCAGACTGAAGTGGGCACATCTTTCGGTGAGTCAGCTCTATTGATAATTCTATACGGCCGAACTTTAGAAAAATAAGGTGTAGTGGCAGTTGATCACTCAACGGGGCAGATAAGCCACGAAGCGAGCAGCCTATTTCGTGCCGGTGCTTCGTTTCACAAATCATGTTGATAAACTACATGCTTCCTTTGTTACCGTGATAACACATTTAACGTCCCACATTCTCCTTTACCTAATTGGTCGAAATTATTCAAAGCCATCTGTGTATTCCAACATAACAGGTGCTACCAAGAGCCAACAAGAAGTTGACACACCAACATCATTGTCAGCTCTAACGTCAATATGATGACTAGTGGACTGAAACACTCACGTTTGATCTCGATGCTGTCGATGTCGACGGAAATGCTGCGGAAGGCCCGGGGCTCCAGCGACATGACCTCTTGGGTCACCACGTCCCGCACCGCCTCCTCCGTGTTCAGCACCGTCCTGGGGTCAAAGGTCAAGGGGTCAAGGTCATGTCAGAGGTCAGCAGGTAAAGGTCACGTTCCATACGACCAGCGACGGTCATATTCAGAACCAACATAAGGTCAAATATCAACTGGCCAAGGCTGTCACGTTACGCATGGCCTTTTTCGTGTTCGACGCGGTGCTGAGTTTATGTGGCTAGTATCACGCAAAGTGACAGGCATTGTTTGGTACAGAACATGTTTCTGGTTTCTGGTTTTCTGGAGTCGCTTCTGTTGAATTTCATTCTCCTTCCGTTCATTGTCTACTCACGTGGGTATCCGCCTCCGGTCCAGGTGCACCCTGAAGAAGACCGTGAGGGAGTCGTTGCCGAACCGCTCCACGGACGCTCGTCGGAAAGCGTCCGACAGGTAGCTGTACCCGTACAGCGTCTCAATCTGACGGAAACAACGTCATGAAGTTATTGAACTCTCGGGCACGCGCTTTGCAAACTTATAACCAAACCGCTTACGCGAACTCCCACAATGTGCGAAAGTAAGAACGAATGGTCGCAGTGGTTTTGTCTGGGTGAAAGCCGAGCATCAATGTCAGGACGTCTGTAGTAGGTGATTTGAAGGGCCAAGACTTGGAAACACTGGCATGCGAGACTGAGGAACATCGAGTGTTAGCGGTTCGAGTGTCTTTTAGACTCATTTACACTAACCACTTAACTGCGACCCCGACCGCATTTTGTGGCGGGCTCGCATTGGAACCACAGGGGAAATGACATTCTTCGCCTGTTTCTAATCGGAACATGGCCTTTCACTCCACTACCGCATTACTCATTCGTGCGTAAAAACCGGAGCTCCAGGGACCATGAAACAGGCCACGCTGCTGCGTCACCGTCTGTGTGTGAAGACGTCGCTCCACGCTAGATCACTTCCGTCCTCTAACTAATTACTGTAGAGCAAATGGGGTCGACGGCCGCCACACCTGGATTTCCCCGTCCTTTGGAGTTCCCTCCCACCGATACCTCGCCCTTCGGGGCGGAATATTAACCCAGGTCAGTATTCCGGTATTACCTACACAACAAAGCGATGACGGTCTCCGCGGGCGGGGTGACCCATCCCGTCCAAACTTCCCAGCCCCGACGACCTGTCAGAGCCGTGGACAAAGCCCACACTGTTGTTGGTTTTGCCGCGCCGCGGCGGCCGCGCGGTAGCCCGGTGCCGGATCCGGCCAGTTTTGCACGCGGTTGACCCCGTTTTGGGGCCGCGCGGTGGTGTAGGCAGCATGCGGCGCGGCGCCTGGCCTGGATGGCAGTCCTGAGCTGTCCGGGATGACCCCAGAGACGTGGGAGGAAGAACCGTAGCGAAAATGGGCTGGGACTGAAAATACTTCTTCTCGGACTGCAGGTAACTGCTCTCAGTCAAGACCCAAGACATGTAATTGATGACAATCTTTTGAACGTGAACTTATGAATCAAACTGTTCACCGTGATCTTATGCCTAATGAGAATGGTTGTTAAACTGAACAAGCCATCCGATGCGTAGTAATAATTAAATTGGACGAACTTCGCACTGACATCGCCGTTTTTCTGTGTCATTTGAGCTCCCGATCATTTTGCATCTCCCTGACCCGCTTCCTGCATCTTTCCTCCTCTCCCCGCTTGGAAATGGCACTGCCCGTTACACCGCGCCGTCTGCGAGCCGCACACAGTCTGTCCGCCGAGAAAAAAACCGCTGACCCACTATGCAGAGAGCCCGTCGAAGCACCGCCGCGGCCGCCGCCGGGTCATCCAGCAGCTGAGCTGAATCAGTGATGACCAACTGAGAGACTGTATGGCGGAGCTTATCCGGGTGGGGTGAGGGGAGACGGGGTAGTGAACTTGACTGGGGTAAGAGGCCAGACGAGTGGAGATAATTCTCGGGTAGGCACAAGGAATGAACGCGGTCAAAGAGACCGCGTGGGGGATGCATTAGCATCGGAAGATGGTTCTTATGCTATTTTTGTTTTCTGTTATGGTGATTTTTTGTTCACCTGCATTGATGTCTAATATTAATATTTTAATGCGAACGATAATTATTTATCATAAACAATGGAATGAGACACTTTGTTGTGTAGTACGTCGTTCGTGTTGTAGAATGCTCTATCGGCAGACTCACCATTTTCTGGTAGCGTTCGGCCTTGTCCTGGAAGTCTACAGAGCTGGTGTCCGCCAGGCTCGGGTGGAAAAAGTCACCTCGCGCCACGCGGAACTTGCCGAGATATTGCATTTCATCTGACGGGCACACACAAGCAAATGAAAATATAAGTGGTACAAATCAACTTATTTTTAAATGGCACCTACCCGACTTATTTTCACCATCTTTTGCTACACAATAAAGAAATCAATAGACTCAATATGGCCTCTTGCATCTTTATAATTACTTACATTTTCTCTTTATAAACGGATAAGTGCTCTGGTCATTTTAAGCAGCTTCTGCCTATTGCAACAAGGCACCGGTGCTCACACGAGCACGTCTGGCACGCACAGATTGACTCACATTTCATGGCCTCGCTGTCATCTGTCGTCATCACTGCAAATGGAAAACAATTTTTCAGTAATCATCATGATACGTCAAAATGAAATCATCGGCGAGTTTACTTGTGCATCAACAGATTGGTATTCCTTCAGAGAATGATATCGTGAGGCGTTTGTCATGACGCGATTTCTCTAGCTTTCTAACGGTTCGCTGATTTTTAACGGTCTTGGATTGAAACATCAGTTACGAATGTTCCATATTCAGTCAAGTAGTTGCATATGTATGTTCAAATTATATGTTTAGGATCGCTCGAAAATGGCTGATGGAAATCGAGGAACAAAGCGGTTTCAGTGTCTCAGTAAGTAAGTGCCCCGGTGAGACGGCCAGCGTCTGAACGTTGCCCAATACCTCCGAGGTAGGCGGCGATGGCGACGATGCCGATGACGGCGATGATGACGGTGACGATGGAGACGCTGAGGCAGACGCTGCAGAACGAGCGCCGGAAGTACTTCCGGTGGCCCCGGAAGTACAGCTGAAATCACACCGGGGGATGACATTAATGAATAATGAGCGCTGTAAAGAGGAGAGTGCCATCTCTCGTCCCTTTTCGGTAGAGACGACATCGTAATGAGCCCGAGTAAAGTCGAATATCGACCGTCAACCGAAAGCTGAGCGGCACCGGAACACATCCTATGTGTTTGCATTCCCATTAATTTGATTCCAACCAAGGCTCCTTTTGTGTGTTTTGTATCACATCCGCGTCACAGAACGCAGGATAGATTCCTAACAAATGCCCCGTCACCGTGAACCAGCAGCGAATATTCTTCACCGCAAGCGATCGTCTACCATCGAACAAACAGCGCCGAAGTACGCATCTATTTTCCATACGGCGAGGTGCGCCCGCCTCGTATGCACAGACACGGCGCACGCCGATCTCAACAACACGGGTGCAAACAACACCCTCCCAGCTTTCCAGGCTCCCAGCCAACATTGACAAATCCGCCGACCCGGCTGTAAACTGAGCGGGCGCGCACGCTCGTCGCTCGCACAACCCATCTATCGTGTATTCCCTCGCTTTGCTACGACTCATCGCTTACTACGCTAGTCACAAATGTGACGCAGGGACAAGACCAGTGCTGCTCACAGAATGTTTATGAGAGGTTCAAGTCGCCGACACAAGCCGCCTTCCATCGCGCCACGGCGCCGGTCTAGCTCTGCATTCCTTACCGAATATCTCGGACGCCTGTCAATGCTACCGCCCAAGATGTCTCTCTTCAGTCCTCAAGCCACCCTCCTCAGAGACATCGATCGTATATTCCGCATAGTCAGCGTTTTATCTCTGCCCTGTTTCGGCTTTCAAAACCTAGACTATATCTCAGGATGGGATCGTGAACTCCGCCATAGTGCCCCTCGGCCCTTGGACCGTTTTTGCAGTTACTTTTACCCTTTTACGGCGTATGGATCCTCCTAACCCTCTCTGGCCGCAAATCTCACCTCAAACTCGTATAATTTTTCTGGTGTGATGTGGCTCCACTTATCTGTTTTCTCGGTAAATATCACCCCTGATGTTCACGATGTGAGATTCTTCTCTCGATAGAGCTCACCTTCTGTGTGTCCCCGAAGTGGTGTGGCCCTCCGTTTCTTGCAGTAAAGCTCACATGTGCAGTGCAGAGCACGGGTGTTTTGTATTGTATTGTGGGTGTTTTCTTTCGGTAAAGCTCACCTCCTGTGATGTTCCCGACGTTGAGTCGGCCCATGAGTACGGGCCGATGCCGCTCAGAGGCGGCGGGTTCACGTAGTGCACGTACTCCGGCTGGGAGCCGTACGAGAGGCTGTCTCCGCTGACCTGGGGACAGAGGGAGACGGAGGTCAGATGAAGGCCTGAGAGGGAGACAGAGGTCAGATGGTGACGTGGGTGAAAGACAGAGGTCACTGATGCACGCGGAGGTCATACGGTGACCGATGAGAGAGCCAGATTGTGGTGTGCGAGGAAGCGGTCAGATCTTTCAGGGAGACAAACGTGAAACGCTGACCTGGGAGGGATACGACTTGAAAATCAAAAGAGGAATTCCCATGCTTTTCTTCCATGATGACCTCGCCCATTTCCTTAGCCATTCTTACTGCTTTTCACGGTTAAATAGTTCCATGTAACATGTTTCTCACGAACAGAGAGACCACCGCAGAAACTGATGTGAACCAGCTACATCCAATTGTCTTTCAGTTTCCGTTCCCCATGTCGAAGTGGCTAACGCTGCCTTCAGACAACAGACCCGCGCCAGGTGCTGTCGACGTCTGTCTCACGACTCGCTATCTCGTTTCCCACGCCGATCTCAACGGTTCCTCAGACATGTCAGCCGCAAATCCATCCCGGTCCAGCCGTTTGTAGTCTCAGCGATACCAACTCTATCGGCCGGCTATCTGAGCAGTGAGATAGAGATTGAGATACCTCGAGGCTTGGACGCAAGCTGGATTGAGATATCTCGGAAGTTGAATTCTGGCTCGGGAGTCTCTACGAACACCGAAAAAAAAAACATTCGCGACGACCGTTGGAATACTAATTCCATCTCATTTTTTTCATATGACTTATCAGTGCCGATACCGTTCAGCCCCTTAGTCTAAGGGACGGAAGAGACCGAGGGCGGACGAGTGATTGTCAGATTACTGCAGCACGCATGATGTTAATCATCAGTACCTATTTTCTTCTACTCTGTATCTGAACACTAGTACATACAGGGCATATTTTAAGGCACTTACTGCGTCCCATTTTGGGACGCAGCCCCCTCGCCTTGGGACGTAGCCCCTGCTGATTTGACCCACTGCGTCCCTGCCCTGTGCCCTGTCCGGTTCCCTGACCTGTGTCCTATTTGGGCGCAAAATGACCTTGTAGTCGGCGCGCCCTTAAGCCCCAATAAACAAACAAATGACCTGTGTCCTGCTGTGTGCCCTTCCCTCTAAAATGTCCTGTGCCATGTCCTGTAACCTGCTGTGCCATACTTTCTGTCCTCCTCAGTGCCCTTCTCTGTTCCTTGCCTTGTGCCCTTAGTCGAAGGACGTGCCCTCTGCTCAACTTTGGGACGCAGTAAAAATTTGTTAAAATATGCCCTGAGTACATATATTTCACCGTTAGAACTGTCCAGGAAGATTATCAGTATTTCGCTCCTTACTCCCACATTCCTATAGTTCTACCCTCAGCTCCACGGTGTATCGCAGAGGCCGCTGGCGAACGCTCCAACAGCTGTTTCGTCTGTTCTGACCATCTGGCGTACCGCCTCGGGGCAAATCACTGGTCACTGACTCCTATTCGGCGCTGGCGGCGGCTGCGGAGGCGGCTGTGGCAGCTGCGGAGGCGGCGGCGGTGGTGGTGGGTGTCGTGTGTTTCGTGATCGCACGTCCGCCGGTTTTTACACGTCCCACGCGCCGGCCGCCGTGACTTAGAGCCAGACTAGCCGACAGTCGTGATGGGGATGGATTCGGAGAGGTGGTTTGGACACGGAGGATGAAGACATGATTCGCTTCTTTGACGTGCTTTTTCGCACTGTGATGTTTTGTTTGTAAATAAGTGTCATCAGATCCACATTCATGACCGATTATATGACTTTCTCGCCACTTCAGCTCTGATGATAGCCTCATCGATGATTGGGAATGCAGCTAGAAAAGGCAAATCATTTTCATCGACAGATCCCTTTGGTTGTGGATCTGTGGCACACAATCCAACCACACCGCACTCCACCCCTGAACTGACCTCACTCCGTCCGACTATAGGATGCGGCTGACCCTTGACACCTATCCGCTGCTATCATCACGTTCGTTCTCCTCCCCTCACGAGCTCCAACCAACAATAGTAGCTCGCGATCCGTTCAATAGTAGCTCGTCGGCCCGTCCAATCATACTCCAATGGCCCACCCAGGGTGGCTGTAGTCTGTCAGACCGTCGCGTCGGACCGCACCTGCAGCGTTTGGGAACTGTGAACGATGGGAGGCCAGGTCCAATTGTTGAGGCTTGTGTGGTATTCTGTTGCATAATGTGGTGGCCTGGGGGTTTTGACCGTGGCACAGTGGGATTTGGAAGTTAATTGCCGTGGGGATTCAGGTAGTCACTTGTGGCTGGAAACGTGTTTCGGCAGTTCTGAATGTCATATAAGGTAACGCATTTAGAACAGTGCGTTTGGTTGAGGATGTCGAGGAAGAAAGTGTCCATGAGCAGATAGGCTCCACTGGAGTTAAGAAGTGCTATTATAAATTGCTATGGACCTTGTAAAATTATGGATATACAGGGTGTCTCAAAAAAGTGTCACGGTTTTGAACATCTCCCGTTTCGTAACCATAAGGCCTACATCATTCAAATTTTCCAGATTTAGTGGCAATGTTTTGGCATTTTATGTGGTAAAATTACGAGTTCCTAGGCAGAATGGTTTTTACACTAGAACAAAAAATAAATAAAAAGCTCAATTGTCGTGCTGTAGGAGATGGTACGTCACGGCCTGCCGTCGATCCTGAAGAGTCTGGGCCCCTTTCGCCTGATGAATCCAGAAACAAGCTCATCAATATATTTTTGAAACCTTTATAGGTAAGAACACCGTGTACAACTGCCATCTGGAGCACAGCAGCAAGCTGAAACACAGCCACAAACATGGGCAACGATCAACACTGATTGATTTTCAGACGACGCGAGTTTCCATGCTTCGACAGTCGACGGCATCTTTGATGGCAAAATCCTCTACTCGGTTTTGTTCCGAAACACATAAAGAGAAGAAAGGATAGCTGATGGACAGTTTTAAAGTTCCTACTCAAACATGCAGAACTTCTGGGTGTGCGCAATGTACGGTGTGTCACAAGTCCTTTGCATGGTGTCAGCGACTGCAGCTTTTGACGGAAGAGTCTGGCATGGCAACCGCGCTGTCCTGAGACTAATGGGTGAATGCGATTCCATTGTCTGTTTTGCATGGCGTTTTTTGGTTTCTTATAGTTGTAGATAATTACTGACGAGCACGTTGCTGGGTGCAACAAGCAAAAGCCGAGGTCTTACCGAAATCGTCGGCAGACAGTGACGTAAGTACCATCTCCTATAGCACCCAAAATTGAGATTTTTTTATTTTTTGTTCCGGTGCAAAAACCATTTTGCCTAAGAACTTGAAATTCTGCCACACAAAATGTCATACTATTGCCACTAATTCAGGAAAATTTGAACGATGTAGGTCATGTAGTTAGGAAATGGGAGATGCTCAAAACCGTGACACTTTTTTTGAGACACCCTGTAAACCATAATTTTACAATGACAATGTGTCAAGGTGCACTACCCAATGCGTTACTGGGAGGCCATCCGTCCTGTAAACCATAATTTTACAATGACAATGTGTCAAGGTGCACTACCCAATGCGTTACTGGGAGGCCATCCGTCCAGAAGCCGCTAACGCACCGTAACGATTACCTACCAATTACCATATAGGCATTGTGTTTGAGACAATCGTCTAGCCCTGAGATGTGCGACCCGTGGATGCCCGTGACCGCACAGCGCTGCCCGTGGGGCAGAACCCGTGACTAATTAAAACGGATATAACCCTCACGAGTCGCCTCCCGGCACTTCGCCGAAGGTAGAATGAGCTCGAACCGCAAATTACCAACAGCTTGGTTGCTGTAAAATATCATTGTTGCTGTTATTTGGGTCGGCTGCTGTTTGTTGACCGTGGTAGAGCAGCGCCTCTATGCAGGCATGCATATGGGGGACAAACGGTGGGAGCAGCCTTGATTCCTCTCTCAGGCGATAACTGAGGTGGACAGCGGTCATCGTGCACACGGTCTTTGTCGCATTGCCTTGCACAGCATCGAGCTCCAAACTGGTGTGACTTCTCTAAAATCACGGAGGACGGCTATGTGGCGCTCCCGAATATCCCTCTACATTGCTGAATAAGGTGACGAACGTACTCGATGGCTTTTCGGTGGGTAGCTGACAGACGTAAGTACGTACGTTCATGTTTGACGGACGAAATGACTGAGATGGTGTGACGGGCTGGACAGTGTGACGGATAATGTGATGAACGGCGTGATGAATTGTGTGACGGATTGTGTGACGGACAGTCCAGCCACCGACCGTCCAGTACCGTTTCTCTAAGGCTGAGTGCTTTCGGGATGGTTCGGTGACCCTCCCATTATGTCGATCCTCCCTCCTCGAGGTTATGGTCTGGCTCACTGGAACGTCCGGAGCGGTTTGGTGGTGGCTGATCGTGTCTAATGAGTTTCCTTCTTCCGGTCTCTTGCTGGTTCCAGGAAATTAGAGCTATCATCCTATCTCTCTCTCTCTCTCTCCTCTCTCTCCCTCTCTCTCTCCGCTCTCTCTCCTCTCTCTCTCTCTCTCTCTCTCCTCTCTCTCTCTCTCCTCTCTCCTCTCCCTCTCCTCTCTCTCTCTCTCCTTCCTTCCGTCTCCCTCTCCCTCTCCCTCTCCCTCTCCTCCTTCTCCCTCGCCTCCCCCTCCCTCTCCCTCTCTCTCTCCCTCTCCCTCTCTCCCCTCTCCTCTCCTCTCCTCTCCTCTCTCCCTCCTTCCTCTCTCTCTCTCTCTCCTCTCTCTCTCTCTCTCTCTCTCCTCCTCTCTCTCCTCTCTCTCCTCTCTCTCTCCTCTCTCTCTCTCTCTCTCCTCTCTCTCTCTCTCTCCTCTCTCTCTCTCTCTCTTCACATCCCAATCAAACGGTCCATTAGACAATTTACCTCACGCTCCATCGTATCCAGGACCACTACAGTCACACACATCATTCCGGCTACACTCGCGATCCGCGCAATCCACACGATCCATGAGATCCATCGCGCGATCCTCCGGCGCACATCCGGTCTCTGAGACAGCTCGTTTCCGGTCCGAAGCTTCGGTCTGGCAGCGGCGGCGGCGGTGGCTGTGCGACCGAAACGTTGACCGGTGCCAACGACCGCGCGGTGCGCTCGAGCGAAGCGGAGAGGAGCGGCTGGATAGCCCCGGGCGACGGCCGGCTGGCCTGCCGCAGCCGCCGGCACGGTACAGTGTGGACAGGCTACGACGGCATGGCAGGGGACTCTGAGATCAGCAGCATGGCAGGGAATTGATATCAGTACCACAGCATGGACTGATACCGCTGTTATCGTCCAGATTGGCGCTAATTGCTTTTACTCATTACTTTATTCACACCAAATTCGGCAGCTGTATTTGTTTGGATCTACAGGGTGTA
The DNA here is from genome assembly GCF_019059575.1 of Amphibalanus amphitrite. Taxonomy (NCBI): domain Eukaryota; kingdom Metazoa; phylum Arthropoda; class Thecostraca; order Balanomorpha; family Balanidae; genus Amphibalanus; species Amphibalanus amphitrite. The sequence goes on along the minus strand of NW_024882964.1, from coordinate 18,599 downwards.
TCAGAATTATCCGGACACTTTGTTTTCCCCTCTGATTTGGAAAAAAAAGAAGATTGCATTTTCAGTTTATTTTCCGATGTAGCCGCCCTTCATAGCGATACAGTCACGCATACGCTGGGGCATCCCTGCCACCAGGTTCTCCAGCACATCGGGCTTGATTCGGCCCCACGCCTTTTGAGCTGCTCTGCCAGCTCGCCGGCGCTGGTAGCCGGTGTCATCTTGTCGACCTCTTGCTGAACGATGGCCCAGAGGTTTTCGATCGGGTTGAGATCGGGGCTGTTACCGGGCCATACGCCACGCTCCCAGAAGTCGGACAGGTGCTGGCGACACCACTGCTGTGTTTTCTGGGCCGTGTGCGGTGGAGCGCCGTCCTGCATGAAGATGGCCCGGCTTGTGTCCGTCATCAGAGAGGCTTCAGAACGCCGCCTGTTCCAGCCGTTCGGTGGATGGCGTCCAGACAATCCTTGGCGAGGATGTTCTCTCGGTAATACTCTCCGTTGATGACAACATTTGGGGGCACCACGTGCAGCTGGGAGAGCGCACGGTGGGACATTATACCCCAGACATGCACCTTCGCAGAGTGCTTGACGGTGGGGACGGTCTGCACGTCTGAGCTGCTGGCCACCCACACGCGGTCGTTTTGTCGGTTTGGCGGGTGGTACAGCTCGTACGGCGACTCGTCCGACCACAGGACCCGCTGCCAGTCTTCCACTGACCAGTTTTTTTCGCTCCCGTGCGAACTTCAGACGGTCAGCACGCTGTTTTTCAGTCAGCTTTGGCGATTTTTTTCAGCTTCAGCGGCCTCATCCCTAGATTTTCGCGGAGATAGCGGTGAACTGTTGCAGGGGATACCTTTGTAGCCTGCATGGTGAGGCGTCGTCTCGGGAGTTTTCGGGTCGATTGATGCCGTTTACCAGTTGCCATCTTGATCACTCTCTTCACCCCCGGATGGAGCGTGCTCCTTGCGACCACGACCGGGCTGACTGGCGAGCCCCTGGTCCAGCTTCTCTCTCTTTAAGCAGAGGTAAAGCTGGCTTCGGCTGATGCTGAGTTGCCTGCAGCCCATCTTGGGCCTCATCCCTCCATGCACCATCCCCACAGCTTTGCCACGAAACGAGGTGCTGTATAGTTTTTCGCCATACCCCTCTGACGCTCAGATACACCAGCGAACTGTTCTGTGACCCGACCTCTACTGACCGCCCGGGTCAAGATCAGCGGCGAATGGCAGACGGGTGGGGCGCACGATGGTCTCAGGCTGGTATTTACCCAACATTTAAATTCATACAGCTCCATGACGGACAGAGAGAGCAGAAATGCGAGGAAAACAAAGTGTCCGGATATTTCTGAGACACCCTGTACACTTCAGGATCTTATGACTGTTGGCTCACAGCTCATCAAAATACTGTTAATAGATTTTGTTTTCCCCGAAAACTACTTCATTCATGCGATTTATATTTGTGTATCAAATAAGGCATGTCAAAATACACGGGTAGAATAATGCGCACCAATGCGTCGGAAAAGGAAGGTTCTGTCCTCCCAGCAATCGTCTTCAACTGCATTCCGTTACCAAAGGCACACACTTGTCCTTTCTGGTGAGCAGTCATAGTTATACCACTGTAAACACGGTCGTATTTCCTGCATGCGACATGTCGTAAAATTACACGGCCGGCTGCACTAATGCGACTGGTTTCGGCTCGTTGGGTCAGCTAGGAGGGCGAGGTCACCTGTGTCGGTCATGGGCACGCCTGGCGTGCGACGGGGGGTGAAGGAGTGCGCTAATATCTGACTTTTGCTAGCTGTTTTGGTCGGCTGGCTTACCACATACAACAGGTGTGGGGTTGTCTGGATGAATGTGTTGAATTGTGGTTTGGGATGGCTCCGCAAGTGAATTATTGGATGTGTTTTCAGGGTTAGTTCACTGAAGTATGACACAAATTACTTTTATCTGTGCCGCATCCTTCCGTATTGAGCCAGGAAACTATGTTTTTATTATACCATGCTTTTTAGGCTTTTTACTTGTTATTTCTTTTATGCCGATAAATATGAAGAACCACCTAAATACCTAACGGTTGAGGGTGAAACAACTCATTCTTGTAGTAATTGATCCGTCGAACGTAATTTAGTTGTAACTAAGATCCTAATCATCTAACTAGGAACTCGTTAAACGTTTAACTACAAGAAGATAACGAAAACAAGACCCACCAGTTCTGTTTACTTGAAGCTACCACAGGTCTTATCCCTCTCAACACATACCAGCAAGTACTTATCGTCTATAACCAGCGCCCTACCGGTACAGACACCGGTTTAATTGTGCGTTAAAGTGGTGTTTATTCCGCGCGGGGCTGGCCGGTCGGTCGGCGGCCACAGACCGTGCTCAGGTAAGCGTGTCGGCCGGCGCGGCGGAGCGGTGGCTCGGCGGTCACGTGGGATAGCCCGGGGGCTCGCGGACCGGTGCGGCTAGCCGTGCCCTGCCGGACGTTAGCCCGCCGTGGGAGGAGGCGGAGCTGGGAGGAACTGGGACGAAGGCCTTTTATGGGACGGGAAGACAGGTGCCTGTTAGGGGCGCATGGAACGGTGATGGCTGAGTTTTGGTGGAGCGGATGACAGGGTTACGTGGGTCAGCTGGTTTTAGAAATGTATGGTGATGAGCTTGTTAAGCCAATCCCTGCTATAAGGCAGGATCAGCGAAGTAAAAAACATGTCAGAAGACGGGTTTCCGAAGGTTTTATGGGAAGTGCTTCTTGACTTCGCTCCTAGCACTCGGGTCACTGGCCTACGCCAGAACGATTCGACGACTGCAATGCTGTACTGAACGGCAATGTTTTCTTTCCAAATTATTTCACCCACAAACCACATACGTCACACAACAGTCGCAATATCATCTAAGACGCACATTCTCCCTCCATATCCCACACTTTGTCTGGCGGTACTCACGGGTTCCTTGGCTCTGGCCGGGCGGCAGCGGTGGTCATCATGCAGCTCGGGACGTACATGTCTCTGACACCTCGTGAGCTTGGAGCGTCGCAGCGGCGCCCCACCGTCCGAATCCCGTACCCCATGCCATCGGCGCGGTACAGGCCCTGCGCGTGTACCGGTACGGGCGCGGCCAGCCGCCTGCTGCGGTTACTATGGACAGACGTGCTGTGGGGTGTGGCCGGACTGAGAGCTGCGGTCCGACTGGGTGCTGTCACTTGGAGAGTCGTACTGGGTGACTGAGGATTCCTCTGGGGGAATGTCCACGGGCACCTCTTCGCGGCGGCGAGGCATGGCCGCCTTAGAGAGGGTTAGCGGCCGCGGGGACAGTCAATAGGTCACCGGCCGCGGGGGGGACGACAGTCCAAGTCCGCACCGTTCGGCAGTCGACACTGATCAGTCACTGTCGGATGCTGCTTTCCCTGACACAGTCTCAGTCACACAGGCGCAGCAGATTCTATCCGCAGTCACTAGCGCAGTATTTGAACTCAGTCACTAGAGCAGCTATTTGACCTCAGTCGCAGGCGCAGTCCCTGGCCTGATCACAGGCGCAGTCACAGTTCAACGGCCGCCGCGAGGGCGTTTCAGCTCCACACCCGAGTCTCGCCGACTGCACGACTGATGTGTAGCCGCTCCTGTGTGACGCGGTTGGCCTCACGGTCACGGCCGTGACATGATGTGACTGACGTGACGTGACTCCGACGTGACGAGACGGTATTGATGCTGTGACGCTACTCTTGAATTTCCTTCACTGAGGCCAAGTTATCACCGACTCCGTATTTTTGTAGGACGGCCAATAATTTGACGATGCTCCCGTTTGCTGGAACCAGCGACGAGATTCGATGACGTTCACTTTAAGTAATGAGAGAGTGATTGAATTATGCTGCTAAGAATTAATTATTGTTATTTTAGGTAATTCGTTGTGCTACGTAGCGCTTTCTTTAAATGCCATAAACATTTAAGTGTTATACTGCATAAATTACGTTTGTTCTAGGCAGGGTTTGCTTGACTCATGAGTCGAGTCAAAATTTGACTCAACTCTGACTCAAATGAGTCAGATTGAGTCGAGTCGGATAAATTTTTGAGCTGTTTGAGTTGAGTCAGAGTGAGTCGGACAAAAATATTAAGGCGTTGAGTTGAGTCAGAGTTGAGTCAGTAAAATAACTTTGACATTGAGTTGAGTCAAACATTTAGGAACATGAGTCAGCTGACTCAACTTTCCAGAAACAAGCTTTTCATTCCCCACCCCCGCTTCCCTGACCCTGTTGCCGGACTTTTCACCCCCCTCCCCCCGCTCAAGAGCTTTTTTTATCTGAGTCAATTTTGAGTCAACTCACTTGACTCAACAAAAAATTTGAGTGAAGTTTGAGTCGACTCATATTTTCATTGAGCCGCTTGAGTCATGAGTCGAGTCAAGGGAAAAAATCAGCTCCTTGTTGAGTCAGAGTTGAGTCAGGGCTTTCTGAGGTTGAATGATGAGTCGAGTCGGAATTTTTTTTTTGAGTCGAGCACAACCCTGGTTCTAGGAACCGAATCAATAAAGTAAGATGCAGATTATTTAGAAACACAAAAGCAGTTAAATAAATAGAAATTATTTATCAGCACGCACCTTCAGCACCGCAACATGCGTCACTCAACCAGCCTCTATCACACCGTACCACTCCCGTCTCACCACCCACTCTCGACTTCCTGCCGGGCCCGCGGCTGGGCCACCACTGCCGCCGGCACAGCACAGCGTCAGCGTCAGCGGCGGTACGGCAGCGGTCGTCGTTCCACCACAGTGCGTCGGCCGGCGGAGTCCGACCTCCCCCGGTCAGCCGTCTCGGTCAGCGGCGCGGAGCTGAGCGGAACGGAGCCGTGGGTTGGCGCAGGAGACGAGCGAGCTGGAGAGCTACGGGGGAGGGCTGGGAGAGCTACGGAGGAGAGGGATAGCAGGCGTGCTTGGACAGCTACCGGGAGAGGGCTGTGTGTTTCATTAGGCTGAGAAGGCCATGGGAGATAGGGCTGACCAAGCTACTGGCGAGAGGACTCCATGCATGGGCACTGAGCAGGCTGGAAGAGCCATGCATGGTCTAGCTAAGGAGATCCGTAGATGAGAGGGATGGGAGATACATAGCCGATAGGCCTGATAGAGCCACGGGCGAATGAGCTGAGAGGTCCGAATCTGAGAGAACTAAGAGTTAGAGATTCACAGACGAGTGAGCATGGTATACTCACAATGAGTGAGCGCTGTGTGCCTTGTAACTATCTACACTAATGAGCCGAGCTAGCCGTATTTACGATCGGACTGAGATCTAATCTAATGAGCTCGAGAATCCATTGGATGTGATTATTATCCTCAGTTTTTGTTTAGCTCAGGTTATGTGCTTTTATCTTTCTTGCGTAATTCGTATTTGTCATGCGTATTTGTCATGGCCGATATTTACATTGTATTTCGTTGATAAAATACGTTCAATCTTTTAAGAGTCTATGCGATATTACACCAGAGTCTAGGGCCAGAGAATAGAGAATAAATGTCCCTTTATGTCAATTCAGCAGTGGTTGTCAGTGACCCCGAAAAGGCAGATAACAGGGGGTTGGCGTGAATTCATTTAATTTTCAAATCTCCAAACGCGCTGCTCAAATAAAGGGGTATAGGTACGAGTATGTTGACTTTGTGGGACATTCTGGCAGAAGCAAAGATGGAACAGTGTGCGGATGTGTCGGCTCCTCTCAGTTCCGCCGGCTCATTTTATGAGGTTTTGTTGAAACTTTTTACGTGACGCGGTGATTCAACTCCCTAATTTTCATACCACATGATACGGCATTGACCTTCCTAAGGTCAGAAAGGACACGTCGCATAACGTTGTTAGAATATTTACATGCGCCGCTTGCCATTGTAGACGATTTTGTTTGCATAGACGATATCGTCCCAAGCCTGGATCTACACCGTGTTTGTTTTCTAATATCAAAGTCACAACTCACGCCCAGCTACCACATAATTGGTCAGTTGTCACCATCGGCAGCAGTGACCACCGTACCCCCCCCCCCCCTCCTCCTTTACCGTTACATCCGGTCAGTCCTGTGTGTCTCTCACGACACTCGTACGGTCGCGGGGCAGCGGAGCGAGCCGTGACAGCGGGGAGGGGATAATGAACGACCCGGCCGGCGCATAGCTGACACTCCGTATAGTCTGACGGACAGAGGAGGTGCCGTGACGGTGACCGATGTACCGGTTCTGAGGCAGTGTGGCCAAATTGGTGATGTTGCGGGGAAAGTCACCCCAATGAAAAGTATAATGACATCCTCAGAAATTTTAAAATTACATCATCACGACGTTTTTGTCGCGAAAGCATGCATGCCTATGTAGTGTAGGAATAAAGACTAAAAATGTTCCAATGTACGATTCGCACCGTCGTACTCGTGCTGTCGCGCTTGCAATGTTTTTTTTTTACATCTTTAATGACAATATCGGAGTTTTTTGTACTTTCCACCAGAACTTGACGTCAGGTTAGTTTTCCACATTATCTGTAAAAACTGCACCTAAATTGAGGCTGAAGACGATTTTTTTTAATAGTGACATCCTCGTACGACTTTTTAATACATCCTCCCCTAACGTTAAACCAATTTGGCCACACTGTTTGAGGGGGGGGGGAGGCGGAATTATAACTCATGGTTCGGGAAGGGGGATTGTTCTGGTTGTTGCTCTGGTATTCCAAATTGGGCTTAGGCTGAGGGTTAATCAGACATGCGCATGGATCCGAGTGATGGATCTATGATCTCAGTGGATCTCGAAGCAAAGTACAGGTTGGGATCTATGATCCCACCGGATCCGGCGTGAAAAATACATCTTGGATCACACAACAGTAGTACTACTGTTATCTGTGCTTGGATCTATGATTTCATATGATGTGACGATAAATTAAAAACATGGATCTATGATCTGAGTGGATCCCACCATGCACCACATTTGAAACCATGTTTTAAAGGGTTTCTATGCCAATGAGTGACACGAAACTATGGATTATGACGTGCGATCACATAAAATCACTAAAACAGAACGTTTGTGAGTTGAAACAAGTGTTTTTGGGATATATGTGTTAACAAAAAATAAGTGAGGATTTATGATCTCACTGGATCTCAAGCAAAAAATGAGACTCGGATCTGTGATCCCTATGGATCTCTCGATAAATTACAGAGCTGGATCTATGATCCCGACGGATCCGAGATCAGGATCCGTGGGATCAGATCCCAGACCCATTTTCTCGGATCCATGCACATGTCTGGGGTTAATCATGAACAATAGAAGGCATGCACATTATAAATATATTGTCGGGTCTTTCTCTCATATATTTATGTATACCTACCTATGCGCACATCATTGACCAACCCTATTTTCACACTAGGCATTCTTATATTGATATGGAGCTTTACATCACAGGAAGTTCATGAATCAGTGGCAGGACTCATACTGAGAAACGTTATCGAAAGCGAAAAAGACAGCATGTAGAGTCAACTTGTGATTCGCAAACATTCCAGGTGGCATACCTGAATTTCACTGTGCGTCATACCAACGGAATGATTCGAGCATTCCAGCCATGATTTCACTACACGGATTTGCAAACCTATGAGCGCACTCAGCCATGCTAAACAATGACCACTGTAGAATTCCTTGCACACCTTCTAGTGGCATTAAAGATGATAGATAATATTAACTATACCTAGTCGTCACATGGATGCAACCATCGTCCATCTTTCCCTCATCTTCGTCTCTCCCTTGGCTATCAACATTTCTTTGTTTATGTATTTCCTGCTGACCATTGCTCGCTAGTGCATGCAGCAGTACCAAGGTGACAGGGTCCGCGGCGGCAGTCTCGGTCAGCCATCAGGTGTCGGAGTCCGAGACTGCAGCCATCTGTCGCCATAGAGGCCGCGGCTCGGCCGGTCGGTCGGCGGTCAGACCCGGCACCGCAGAGATGCTGGGTTCGATGAACGCTGCCCCGCCATCGGCACACCGTCACGCCTCTGATAGTGCTGCCGCAACCGCCACTGCCTAAATATCTGCTGCTGCTGCTGCTGCTGCTGCTGTCACTGCTATGTATAAGTTCGGCTTTGATGTAAGTAAGTAGAGACCGAGCTAGAGTCGAACGAACACCAAACTTTAGGTAGCGTGACAGCCAAGCAGCTGTATTCGTGACGTGATTAATGGCATCCACTACACAGCGGGAGTGGGAACGCAGTGAGAGAACCAACGAGGGCTTCTGCTTCAATGGATCTCAAACTCGGAAGCACATATTTATCGCTTTATTGTGTGGAACCTTTTATTAGCTATAGATTAGCTTTGCTTGCGTGTGTGACACAGCAGATTTGTTGTGTTTCTTTTTATCCAGTTTCTTTCGTACATTCCTGAGGTTTCTGCACGACTGCGTTCTGTGTGCTCAAGAGTCCTCGACCGAATAGCTGGCTCACGCAGTTACAAATATACCGGCATCTCAACACGTATAGGAAGCCTATAGGTACTTTCATGTCTATTTGTAACGGAATCGCCAAAAATGAGTGAACACGATTGCTTAGAATTGTTGTCACGTTCGTAAGGAATAAGAAAGCACTCACTGCAAACACCGCGCCGTTACAAAAACATCTTTGTCATTGGACAATGAATGTTCGAACCATCTCAGAAATCACACATTTAAAAGGCGCTCATCTGTCATTTTGATGCGGCTGTTGGGCTCGATGATAAGCAGTCCCGGTTCCCCAGATATGTTTGTTGGAGCTTCTCAGCTGACCAGCGGAACGTATGTCTACCATCGGCAGTCAGCGGAGCAAAACACAAACTGTTCCCACTCTGGGCCGCTCGGGAACTCGCCTCTACATAAGACGGTGGGACCCAGGGCACTTCGACCGTGTCAATCGGCTTCATAAAACGGTGCGGCCGGCGCCACTTCAACCGTGTCAGTCTCTTCCATAGCCACGTGTTCCTATCTGACGTCATTTTGGGCTGGTGAGTTGCTTCTTTCATCGTCATTTTGCGAACCTCCAGTGTTCTTCCTAAGTGGCCGTCTATTGCAGGCTGCTGCCTTTTTATTCTGCTGATTTCATAGCCATCTCTGCCGGCCGCGACAATGACGAAAGCACACCAGCGTAGTCCCGTGTGAATGTGGCACCCCGTGTTGCAGAGTCGCTCCTCTCCAGGGAGTGTCCCAGTTCCCAGCCATGCTCTCCGTCTCTCAGCCCTCGTCTCTGAGTACCGCTATACCAGTCCAGGGCGGGGCCGGGCCGCTCTGCCGAGAGAGCCACCCGTACCGCTGCCGTGGCGCCGCGAAATAGACCGCCACCTTCCCATATTCATCAGCGGGCTAAAGAGATGAGACGACTGCTGAGGTTATTGGGAACGGGGGACCGTTTGAATAGGTAATACATGGGGGAACGGGACCACATCATTGATTTAGTTTGTGCATGCAATGTATATGATGTAAGACAAATATTTAATGCAATTTTAGGATGCAGTTTTAGGGTCACTGAACTCTTCAGCAAATTCATAATTTTTATGTCAACATACCTTTTTATGCATGCGGCATTTACGGCGCCGACTGCTTATAATAGACGTAACAAATAAGCGCGGTGCCTGCTGAACAGCCAATCCATCTTCTGTTCTCTCTATAGAAGTGTAGGGTAACTGTGGGGAAAACGCACCCCTGGGTTAAACGCCTCCCCTAAAAAAATCGTATTTCTTATCGACGGATAGGTGTTTTATCCTGTCTTTCAGAACAGTCAGCTGCTTGTTTACGTAGGTCCCTATTTCCGGTTCTGCGTCTTGAGGAGCAGCGTGGGTAGGTGCTGATGTTGGTTTTGGGTGTTATTTTTGTTGTTTTTACAGAAGATTCCTAAGATTTTGATGCCCTCTTTATATCACAAAACTTGCTATTGTGCACATCACTAAAAACTGCGTTTTATTGCCATTCTGGTGAATTTATTATGCTGCGGCGTTAGTGGCGCGTTTTTTGTCAATATTTTGTTGACCGGAAATGGAGTGGATGGGGAAAGACGCCTACTCGATGCATGGGGCAAGACGCCCCCAGTTTTCTGAAAGGGGGGCGTTTTGCACGGTGGTGAGAGTGCAGGGTAGCGCCCTGTAGGTGGGTGCCGAAAAGGCCTCTCCCTGTCCTTTTTTGCTGATATATCCTAAACGACTGCAGATATTGTCACCATTTTTCAGGGCTCCTCCGGGCATCCATTTTACACATTGCAACACAATTTTATTCCAAAGGCTATGATAGGTTGACCACAAATGACGTCAGAATGACGTCAAGTTCTGCCATGTTTATCATTTTCTGTTGATGGATGGGGTGGGGGCGCTTTGCACATGGGTGTGGGCGTATTACCCAGGGTATGGGGCAAAACGCCCTTTTGTAAGGGTATGCGAAAACCTTTTTGGGGGGTTAACTACCACACGCAGGTGTCTTTTTTTGGTCTCAAAGCGTAGTAAAAAGAATGAGCTACATGATGGTGCCCAAAGGTTTGAGTAATCTGTGTTGGGTTGAGTGTCAGAAGGTTTCGCGCTTACTGGGGGCGTTTTTGACCTATTCACCCTACCGTCAGCATCTCTCGCCGCCGGGCCGGTCACGTGGTCTGGTCTGTTACCGCCGGGGCCGGTCACGTGGTCTGGTCTGTTACCGCTGGAGTCAGTCACGTGATCTGATCTGTTAACGCCCACGCCAAGCGCGATCCGTTAGATGATCCGTTTTGGCCGCGTGCCAAACCAGATAGATTGGGCCGGGCCACAGGGGGGGGGCGGACAAGAGGGGAGGGAGGACTGGAGGAACGTGCTTATAAAATCCGCCGATCCTCGAGGTGGTGAGGTATCAAGATTCGTCCGATTAAGATGCCGAGAGTGCATGTTTGTGCTGCTGAGGGGAGATGTTGACGGGATTATTATCCGCGCCACGTGGGGCTGATCAACACCACCGCCCAGACAAAGGTTTGGAGGTGAAGTGTGTTTATGGTTTGGCATTCCAAAGAGATTGAGGATTTTCTTGGATGAAAACATACCGATGACAAGGGTTTGCAAGCTGCATCAGAAAACTAGTGGGTATCAGGTATCTTTACGCTGTAAGAATAAAGTGCAAACTATAAATGCAATGGCAGTAACCAGAAGAGCCGGTGCATGTCGTGTGACATCCTTGAGGCAATTAGTGGCATTATAAATTGCATTTACCAGCGCAAAGCACACGAGTGACGAGTGAACTACGAGTGACGAATGACTCGTATTCACTAATCCGTTTTCACTGCCATAAAACCACTCAATAAAATACACAGCTGACCACCCATCGGATACCATAAGCAGCCATCATCTAGCCTCTCGTACCTCCCATCCCATCACCTCCTCTGCCGCCACCCGAGCTCGCTCCTCAGCGTAGCTGCCTGACCTCCAGTGACCTGTGAACTTGGCTCGGCAGCCATTGACCCCGGCCGTGCAGAGACGAACGCCACGCCAGTCGCCGTCATGCATGACTGGGTCCGACCGGCCTGACCGCTGCTTCCCCGGCGGCGGAGTCGGCATCGACTCCAGACGAACAGCGCTTAGATGACTGCCATCAACAGGCAGCTGGAAAACCACAGCTATCCACACAACGGGATTATGATGCCTCAGGAAAGGCTTTATTTATTTTGCTTTATTTTCCCATAAAAGTGTCTATGAGATTCGTTCAATGGTTGGTTGTTTTAGTCTGCATAAGTAACCACCCCGGTCAACTGCGTCCGCGCGGTGGCAATGACCTTTCTGCTCGGAGCTGTGCCATGCAGATAGCTGGCAGCGGCGTTTGCATATGCCATGGTAACATCGTGCCGGGTCAATGCCATACGGTCGATGGCCACTTGACATGCGGTTACTGTTCCTCTGGGAGCGCCACAGCGCAGAACATTCGAAGTCTGTGTATGTTAGGCGCATCACTCTTACGACCTAATCTTTTGAAATGCTTTTACAGGGCATCATTGCTTCAAACTAGCCATATTGATCCCATTTTCCCGACAACTTGAACTGGCGAAAAAAGCATTATGACATAGCCCGTGTGCTTAAATGGTCGGGCAGTACGAAGATTACCGGAGAGACCGGAATCGCGGAGGTAGGGTGAATAGGTCAAAAACGCCCCCATTAAGCGCGAAACCTTCTGACACTCAACCCAACACAGATTACTCAAACCTTTGGGCACCATCATGTAGCTCATTCCTTTTACTACGCTTTGAGACCAAGAAAAGACACCTGCGTGTGGTATTTAACCCCCCAAAAAGGTTTTCGCATACCTTTACAAAAGGGCGTTTTGCCCCACACTCTGGGTAATACGCCCACACCCATGTGCAAAGCGCCCCCACCCCATCCAGCAACAGAACATGATGAACATGGCAGAACTTGACGTCATTCTGACGTCATTTGTGGTCAACCTATCATAGCTTTTGGAATAAAATTTTGTTGCAATGTGTAAAATGGATGCCCGGAGGAGTCCTGAAAGTTTGGTGACGATATCTGCAGTCGTTTAGGATATATCAGCAAAAAAGGACAGAGAGAGGCCTTTTTGGCCCCCACCTACATGGCGCTACCCTGCACTCTCACCACCGTGCAAAACTCCCCCCTTTCAGAAAACTGGGGCGTCTTGCCCCATGCATCGAGTAGGCGTCTTTCCCCATGCACTCCATTTCCGGTCAACAAAATATTGACAAAAAACGCGCCACTAACGCCGCAGCATAATAAATTCAACAGAATGACAATAAAACGCAGTTTTTAGTGATGTGCACAATAGCAAGTTTTGTGATATAAAGAGGGCATCAAAATATCAGGAATCTTCCGTAAAAACAACAAAAACAGCACCCAAAACCAACATCAGCACCTACCCACTCTGCTCCTCAAGACGCAGAACCGGAAATAGAGACCTACGTAAACAAGCAGCTGACTGTTCTGAAAGACAGGATAAAACACCTATCCGTCGATAAGAAATACGATTTTTTAGGGGAGGCGTTTAACCCAGGGGTGCGTTTTCCCCACAGTTACCTACCCTACCTACATTAACATCTTTTTACCGTAATGGTGTCATTCTGCTGAAGTGAACGGTTCCGCATTATTGGGATGATGCGCATACCAGGTGCAAACTTGGCCATGCTTTTAGATGTTGAAGTGGGGTATTCGAGATTGATGCAGCTTTTAGGCTGAAAGTTAACTGCGCCCAGCTTGCCGCTTGCAAATCGAAATTGCTGTAACCTGCTTGCCGGAACATTTATCGCTTTGGTGTAGGGAAGAGCACCGACCGGTATCGATTTAGGACAAGGTCACGAGGTCAAGGGGTTTTTAAAAGCTCCCCGACGGGGAATCGAACCCCGGTCTCCCGCGTGACAGGCGGGGATACTCACCACTATACTATCGAGGAGTGATGTTGTACTGAAACTAGTATTTTAGAATGCTAACAGCGTCAGGCCATTGTCCTGACTTCATCTGATAACATTGTGCCGGCCCCTCCCTCCCCATCGTCACGCCACAGCGTGCTCAGTGTACCTTTATGAATCATTTCCACACAGTACGGCAGGCCCAGGCGCTCGGCAACAGCCCCGCCTGTGCTACGTCGGTGGTTACACGTTCACTGGGTATTCGATGATTTGTGCTCAGATTACAGGTAAAAAAATGCACAATTAGGGACCTAATTTCGCCATTGAAGCATCGAACGCTAAGAAATGAAAGCAATTTCAATTTAGAAACATACATCTGCATTGAAATTTAGAGCGTTAGCCTTATGCCATGCCTTGCAGTCTTCGGTGCTACTTCAACAGCTTGCGTTGCAGTCCTTAGTGTTGTGTTCTTATAACGCATCGCAGTCTATTGCTAGCATTGCGGTCTCCAATCCTTGCCGCCACCTAGCGGTTGACGTTATAACTAGATGTTCTATCAAATGCCGCCAACCGTCGCTGGTCTCCGAGCTGTCTATGAACATCGAACAATGGGCCGTACTAATACGGCATGATCAATGGATGACATACCTAGCTGTGCCACAATCTGTTAAACGGATAAGCATACGTAGGGCGCAGCATTTTCTCAGTCTGAAGACGCAAAACTGCCGTCCAGGGTTGCGGCGAATTTATGCACTCGATTTCAGAGTTAGGACGTAACCTGTGCGACTGTTATTTGTGATTAACCCACGACCAAAAGCGTTTCGAGAGGATGAGACGGAAGCTAATTGCAGCCACATACAAGCCCATCCCGGACAGGTTGTCAAAACTTTCTCTAGATTAAACGTGAAGCGCTCATCATGTATTTCAACTTCGCACATTGAACAAGCTGAGCCTTCACAACATGCAAAGCAGGGCAAAACGCTGATGGCAGTAAGTAATAAATTCAATATTCATACATAACAAGCCAGAGTCTCTGTACCTGCATGCTGATTTTACACAGGTCAACCAACTACCAAGGCTCCTAGAACAGTCTGATGCACCGTCCTCCAATGAAGAAGTATCCTGGCGGACAGCTGAACGGCGTGTTGATGCGGCAGCAGCGGCCGTCTCCGCAGCGCTCGAATCCCCTCGAACAGCCAGATCCCACCACCACTGAAGTCTCCGTGTTCACTGGGAGGGACTGATCATACTGCTGCGGCGCCGCCTCACCGCAGAGAGGCAGCAGCATCACCAGCAGCAGCAGACACTGCGGGTGGGCACGGGATTCAGTGACTTTGGAAACGGCCGGAAACCAGCAGATTGGAAATTGGACACTTTCGAGACTTTTGATAAGATATGCATTCTGAAAATATGCTCTGAAAGTTAGCACTGGACATCACCGCATTTCAAGTCGTACATTCTAAACCGAATATACCTACTCACCACCGAAGTTGCTACGGTCAATGTGAAACAGGATTTCAACGCCATAATTGGTTTTCTTCCTCTTCTCTTCTCTCTTCACTTCTCTCGCAGAGTCGCACTGACCAGCTGAATCCTGTCCGTCAGCAGCCTCGTGCTACCTCCTGGCACCTCGCACCACTATGGCACTCCGTCTGTGTGACACTCCGTCTGCTCGTGTCCCGACTTAGTGCACGTCTCGACTCGGCGTCCAACATGAGTCACTGGACTAGCCCTCTGTCGGACTCGCGGAGAGAGAAAGACAGGAAGGAAGTGTGATGTCAGCTTCCTGAGCCGATATGACCTCGGTCTGCTATGGTCTGCTCCGGGCGGCACGGAGACGAGAAAAGCCGGTACAATGGGCAGCGGCGTAACTGAATGGCTAGGAGATTTATATCGCAGAATTACGACAATACATATTTATGAATATTATTGGATGGGTCATTTGAATGACTGCTCATGGCGGGTTGTCTGTTACTTGACTCTACAGCTGTGAATGTTGCGTGAATAAATTATTTTGTTTATTTTTCCTTTCTTTATTTACCTTCTCTGCATGAGATAGGTATATCCGGAACTACGCAAGAAGTCAATGGGGTTAAAGCACATGTAGCTCAAATTCAACCACCATGATTTGTCACTCAATCCATCACAGCCCTACTCATCCTCTGGCATTGTAGTTGTATCGTTAGGTAACCGCGTCCTTTGATCGATTCAATTATCTAGTTCACTGTCCCAATCTCCGCCGCAAGCGAAGGTTCAACGAATCATATGAAGCCACATCTTCACACCAACGACCCTCCCAACAATGTCTGAGTCAACAGAAGACCTCTCTCGCCGGCATCCGTCGCCCGAGGGCACACCCACGTTTCAGTCAAGGTCAAAAGGTGACGGACGGTCGCCGCAGCCGACTCCACACCTCTGAGCTGCCTGTGGCACCCATCCGGTCCTCGTCTGGCTTCTCACCCCTGCTGGCGTCACTGACGAACAGGAATGCTCCGATAATGGTGGATAATCGACACATCCACCCCGGGACGCGCTCCCACTGCCTTGTTTGCCGTGTTCTGACATCCGATGGTAAATAGCGCTTCCAAGTGTGGTTATTACACCGAGCTGCGTCTCTGCCCTCAGGCGAGGGGAGGGGGACGGGGAGGGGTGTGTGTGCTGTTCGGGAGGCAGGCAGAGTAGCTTGTAGTCAGCCTCAAGGACAAGGTCACATCGGCGTCTCTCAAGAGCCGCTGGCGAATACAAAGATGCACCGAGACGCTGTGAAGATGGAGTGCATCCTTTGGAATGCGTCCTTTGGTATGCAATGATGCAATGCTCGCATTACGAGCAACGCAAACACGATAGTGTACTACGGTGGAGTAGGTACACTGCAATCCTGCACTTGAAAGTGCAGATATCGAGCTAATAGAAACCGAGTAGTAACTAGCATCGCTTGGGCAATGCAACCAAAGGACAAACTTATCACAGGGCTACGTGTATAGAAGCTGCTCTAATTACTCTCCCAAACATTCATGATTATTGACTTCTGCACCTCCAATTCCTATCCGATTCCCCTGACAAAGACTCCACAGACGAACAAACCTCGGCGCCAAAACCGCAGTGGCGCGCGGCTCGGGGCAGTCGCGAGCTGGAGGGTCAGCCGGGGTTAACAAACGACCGACGCCAACCGAGCACGCGTACGCGGGAGCGCCGCTACGCCGAGGTCAAAGGTCAACGCAGAGGTCACATTGACGCTCCTGCGTCACCAAGCAGCTAATTTACGCAGACAATTAGAATACCACAACCAAAATGGTGTTTTCAGACGCCACCGCGCATGTTTTAACCCGGAAGGACGGCCCTTGGGTCAGAGACCTCGCAAGGCTCGTCATGAGGGTGGGTCTTGTTAAATGCACCAGGGTTACGCGCTGCAAGAATTGCAGACGCAGGTCACGTGGCTTAAATACCAGCTGAGTTCCCGAGAGCCAGAGATACGCTTCTAGATTTTGGCGGCTGTGTCCCTTTCGTTGCAAATGTAACTAGGTAGAGTTACCTTAGACAAGTGTTCCATCCAAGAAATTTCTGAAGTTTAAGGCACCTCGACATGCGTACCTACTAATTGATGTAGCCAGGGATGCGGAGCCGTGGAAATTTCAGACAGCTTCGGCTCCGGCTCCGGCTTCGGAGAAATAAAATCGGCTCCGGCTCCGGCTCGGCTCCGGGTGAAATGTCATGGCGGCTCCGTATCAGGCTCCGGCCGGGCAAAATGTGCCGGCTCCGGTCCGGCTCCGCACCCCTGGATGTAACATTGGTGATTTACACGGTTTAACGAGCATCTACGTGACGCCAAAAACACACAAGAAACACCCCTTTTGGAGCACACTTCATGACTTGTCACTGTAGCGTGGAACCTAGCCACGATGCCCTCTCCATTTCAATTCTTCAAATCTGCAAAGACGTAGCGGAGCTGAAGATCGCCGAGTCCATCGAAATTCGCAATCATCGCCCCACACTTAACACTATGTCTCATCTTGGACGCTCATCAAGCCAGTACCATACTCAGAGCTATAGACGTCATTAGATCACGACAGGCAGGACTTACATTTAGACTAGATCACATCATTTGACACCATCACTCACATACCGTTTCACAGTATTTCACCCTTCTGTTATTCATTTTTTTTTATCCATTCATTCATCCTTCAATCATCACATCAGTTTACATATGCACTGCACACACACAAACACACACACCCACACAACAAAACAAACACAGCTGCTCACAAACACAAACACACATGCACACACACAGTCACTCACTCATACATACGAACTAGCACAAGCCACAGGGACCGCTGTCTAATGTCTGTTGAGACTGATGTCGAATGTACTACTTAGCAATGTTATACGATCAATGTTATGGTGTGGTAGTATGTTGAATAGGTAATACTCATATGTACTGTGAACAAGACGCTGATTTGTGGAAGCTTGCGATCGTAATATGTGTAAATGTTGGCAATATGTATAATAAGGTTTAGACCAAGCGTATCCCTATCTATCGAACTGTATTAATTTATGTTTCATGCAACCATTCATTTTCTTGCCAAGTAAATCTAGATCGACACCTATTTGGAAGCGCAGTGTAAAATATCTGTGAGTGATTTTATTCAAAATAATGTATTTAGTCTCATGTGTGTCACATATGTCTCTCTTGTTCCATTGTAAACACTGTACCACTGAGGAAGGGCCACGCCCGAATATATATGGTCTTTAATTTTTTAATTCCTTCAGATATGAGCAAGAGGTTATTTTTCATATCCTGATAATCTTATCAACATGCTCAACTCAACGTTTCAAATACCTGAAATCATTGGTGATTTATGTGAATAACTGGTGAATAGCTGCGAACATCTTTATAGTCTTAGTGTCTACTGCTACTGTGAATAAAACAAAAGGTGAATCAATGGCAAAAAGTTATCACATCAACAAACCCGAATCACGTTGATACTTTAGGTTTAGTTCGATAACTTTCGACCAATGCTGCATGAAGACAAATGTTGATGCATTATCATAACCATTCGCTGACGCACGAAACAATTATGTCGAGGTAGGTAGAGTTGTTATTCACCTCAGTGAATTATTGTCTTCCTGAATTGCCGCCCAGAACTACTAACCATCAATTGTTATCTAAGCTTGGCTCGACGCCAAGTGCTGACTATGATGACTAGACAGTAAGAGGGTTCAAGCGGAACCACTGCACCTTGTTTGCTAGTAATCGCGCAGGAGGTAGGTAGATG